>NC_090406.1:8212543-8470534 GCF_036365525.1 Heterodontus francisci
TGGGAGGGGAGGGGAGTAGGGGGAGGGGAGGGGAGGGGAGTAGGGGAGGGGAGTAGGGGGAGGGGAGGGGAGGGGAGTAGGGGGAGGGGAGGGGAGGGGAGGGGAGTAAGTGGAGTAAGGGGGGAGGGGGAGGGGGAGGGGAGTAAGGGGAGTAGGGGGAGGGGGGAGGGGGAGGGGAGTAGGGGGAGGGGGGAGGGGGAGGGGAGTAGGGGGAGGGGAGTAGGAGTAGGGGGAGGGGGAGGGGGAGGGGAGTAGGGGGAGGGGAGTAGGGGGAGGGAGTAGGGGGAGGGGAGGGGAGTAGGGGGAGGGGGTGGGGAGTAGGGGAGGGGGAGGGGGAGGGGGAGGGGAGTAGGGGGAGGGGAGGGGAGTAGGGAGTAGGGGGAGGGGAGGGAGTAGGGGGAGGGGAGTAGTGGGGAGGGGAGGAGTGGGGAGGGGAGGGGAGGGGAGTAGGGGGGGAGGGGAGTAGGGGGGGAGGGGAGTAGGGGGGAAGGGGAGGGGAGTAGTGGGGAAGGGAAGGGGAGGAGGGGAGGAGGGGGAGGGGAGGGGAGGAGGGGGAGTTAGGGGGAGGGGAGGGGAGTAGGGGGGAAGGGAAGGGGAGGGGAGGAGGGGGGAAGGGAAGGGGAGGGGAGGAGGGGGAGGGGAGGGGTGTAGGGGGAGGGGTGTAGGGGGAGGGGAGTAGGGGGAGGGGAGGGGAGGGGAGTAGGGGGGAAGGAAGGGGAGGGGAGGAGGGGGGAGTAAGGGGAGGAGGGGGAGGGGGGAGGGGGAGGGGAGTAGGGGGAGGGGAGTAGGGGGAGGGGAGTAGGGGGAGGGGGAGGGGGAGGGGGAGGGGGAGGGGAGTAGGGGGAGGGGGTGGGGAGTAGGGGAGGGGGTGGGGAGTAGGGGGAGGGGGAGGGGAGTAGGGGAGGGGGAGGGGGAGGGGGAGGGGAGTAGGGGGAGGGGAGGGAGTAGGGAGTAGGGGGAGGGGAGGGGAGTAGGGGGAGGGGAGGAGTGGGGAGGGGAGGAGTGGGGAAGGGAAGGGGAGGAGGGGAGGAGGGGAAGGGGAGGAGGGGAGGAGGAGGAGGGGAGGAGGGGGAGGGGAGGGGTGTAGGGGGAGGGGTGTAGGGGGAGGGGAGTAGGGGGAGGGGAGGGGAGGGGAGTAGGGGGGAAGGGAAGGGGAGGGGAGGAGGGGGGAAGGGAAGGGGAGGGGAGGAGGGGGGAAGGGGAGGAGGGGGGAAGGGAAGGGGAGGGGAGGAGGGGGAGGGGAGGGGAGGGGAGTAGGGGGATGGGGAGTAGGGGGAGGGGAGTAGGGAGTAGGGGAGGGGAGGAGGAGGAGGAGGAGGGGAAGGAGGAGGAGGAGGAGGGGGAGGAGGAGGAGGAGGAGGAGGAGGAGGAGGAGGAGGAGGAGGGGGAGGAGGAGGGGGAGGAGGAGGAGGAGGGGGAGGAGGAGGAGGAGGAGGGGGAGGGGAGGAGGAGGAGGGGGAGGGGAGGAGGAGGAGGGGGAGGGGAGGAGGAGGAGGGGGAGGGGAGGAGGGGGAGGGGAGTAGGGGGAGGGGAGTAGGGGGAGGGGAGTAGGGGGGAGGGGGAGGGGAGTAGGGGGAGGGGAGTAGGGGGAGGGGGAGGGGAGTAGGGGGAGGGGGAGAGGGGGAGGGGGAGGGGAGGAGGGGGAGGGGAGTAGGGGGAGGGGGAGGGGAGTAGGGGGAGGGGAGTAGGGGGAGGTGGAGGGGAGGGGAGTAGGGGGAGGGGGAGGTGGAGGGGAGGGGAGTAGGGGGAGGGGGAGGGGAGGGGAGTAGGGGGAGGGGAGTAGGGGGAGGGGGAGGGGAGTAGGGGGAGGGGGAGGGGAGTAGGGGGAGGGGGAGGGGAGGGGAGGGGAGTAGGGGGAGGGGAGGGGAGGGGGGGAGGGGAGGGGAGGGGAGTAGGGGGAGGGGAGGGGGGAGGGGGAGGGGAGGGGAGTAGGGGGAGGGGGAGGGGAGGGGAGTAGGGGGAGGGGAGTAGGGGGAGGGGAGGGGTGGGGGAGGGGAGGGGTGGGGGAGGGGAGTAGGGGGGAGGGGAGTAGGGGGAGGGGAGGGGAGTAGGGGGAGGGGAGTAGGGGGAGGGAGGGGAGTGGGGAGGGGTAGTAGGGGGAGGGGAGTAAGGGGAGTAGGGGGAGGGGAGTAAGGGGAGTAGGGGGAGGGGAGTAAGGGGAGTAGGGGGAGGGGAGGGAGTAGTGGGGAGTAGGGGGGAGGAGTAGGGGGAGGGGGAGGGGAGGGGGGAGGGGGGAGGGGAGGGGGGAGGGGAGGGGAGGGGAGTAGGGGGAGGGGAGGGGAGGGGAGGGGAGTAGGGGGAGGGGAGGGGAGGGGAGGGGAGTAGGGGGAGGGGGAGGGGAGTAGGGGGAGGGGAGGGGAGGGGAGTAGGGGGAGGGGAGGGAGTAGGGGGAGGGGAGTAGGGGGAGGGGAGGGGAGGGGAGGGGAGTAGGGGGAGGGGAGGGGAGGGGAGTAAGTGGAGTAAGGGGGGAGGGGGAGGGGAGGGGAGTAAGGGGAGTAGGGGGGAGGGGGGGAGGGGGAGGGGGAGGAGGGGGAGGGGGGAGGGGGAGGGGAGTAGGGGGAGGGGAGTAGGAGTAGGGGGAGGGGGAGGGGAGTATGGGGAGGGGAGTAGGGGGAGGGGAGTAGGGGGAGGGGGTGGGGAGTAGGGGAGGGGGAGGGGGAGGGGAGTAGGGGGAGGGGAGGGGAGTAGGGAGTAGGGGGAGGGGGAGGGAGTAGGGGGAGGGGAGTAGTGGGGAGGGGAGGAGTGGGGAGGGGAGGGGAGGGGAGTAGGGGGGGAGGGAGGTAGGGGGGAAGGGGAGGGGAGTAGTGGGAAGGGAAGGGGAGGAGGGGAGGAGGGGGAGGGGTGTAGGGGGAGGGGAGGGGAGTAGGGGGAAGGGAAGGGGAGGGGAGGAGGGGGGAAGGGAAGGGGAGGGGAGGAGGGGGAGGGAGGGGTGTAGGGGGAGGGGTGTAGGGGAGGGGAGTAGGGGGAGGGGAGGGGAGGGGAGTAGGGGGGAAGGGAAGGGGAGGGGAGGAGGGGGGGGGAGTAAGGGGAGTAGGGGGAGGGGGGAGGGGGAGGGGAGTAGGGGGAGGGGAGTAGGGGGGAGGGGAGTAGGGGGAGGGGGAGGGGGAGGGGAGTAGGGGGAGGGGGGAGGGGGAGGGGAGTAGGGGGAGGGGGTGGGGAGTAGGGGGAGGGGGAGGGGAGTAGGGGAGGGGAGGGGAGTAGGGAGTAAGGGGAGGGGAGTAGGGGGAGGGGAGGAGTGGGGAGGGAGGAGTGGGGGAAGGGAAGGGGAGGAGGGGAGGAGGGGGAGGGGAGGGGAGTAGGGGGAGGGGAGTAGGGGAGGGGGAGGGGAGTAGGGGGGAGGGGAGGGGTGTGTTTGGTTGCTGGTTCCGCCCCGCTGTTTGTGAACCCGGCGCGCGGTGAAGAGACTGATCCAGACCGGCCGCTGGGGGAGGGAAGCGGGAGCGGGGAGACTCCGGGTCGGGGTCGGGTATTTGTGGCGGTGATTTTTTTTTTGCGGATGGCGGGCGGATTGAGGTGGAAAGTGCTGGCGATGCTGATTCTTTCCTCTTTGCTGATCGGCATTTGGATTAACAACAACAACAGTAGCGCCTGGCGCTATTGGAGAAACGAACAACACTGGCAATGGAAACGAACAACACTGGCAATGGAGAGAAACAAAACCCACAGTGAACACCCCGGGTAAGAGAGGGGGGAGAGAGTGGGAGAGGGGGGGGGGAGAGAGAGTGGGAGAGGGGGGGGGAAAGTGGGAGAGGGGGGGGGGGGGGAGAGAGTGGGAGAGGGGGGGGGGAGAGAGTGGGAGAGGGGGGGGGGAGAGAGTGGGAGAGGGGGGGGGAGAGAGTGGGAGAGGGGGGGGGGAGAGAGTGGGAGAGGGGGGGGGGAGAGAGTGGGAGAGGGGGGGGGAGAGAGTGGGAGAGGGGGGGGGAGAGAGTGGGAGAGGGGGGGGGGAGAGTGGGAGAGGGGGGGGGAGAGAGTGGGAGAGGGGGGGGGAGAGAGTGGGAGAGGGGGGGGGAGAGAGTGGGAGAGGGGGGGGGAGAGAGTGGGAGAGGGAGGGGGAGAGAGTGGGAGAGGGGGGGGGAGAGAGTGGGAGAGGGGGGGGAGAGAGTGGGAGAGGGGGGGGAGAAAGTGGGAGAGGGGGGGGGGGAGAAAGTGGGAGAGGGGGGGGGAGAAAGTGGGAGAGGGGGGGGGAGAAAGTGGGAGAGGGGGGGGGAGAAAGTGGGAGAGGGGGGGGGAGAAAGTGGGAGAGGGGGGGGGAGAAAGTGGGAGAGGGGGGGGGAGAAAGTGGGAGAGGGGGGGGGAGAAAGTGGGAGAGGGGGGGGAGAAAGTGGGAGAGGGGGGGGAGAGAAAGTGGGAGAGGGGGGGGGAGAGAGTGGGAGAGGGGGGGGAGAGAGTGGGAGAGGGGGGGGAGAGAGTGGGAGAGGGGGGGGGAGAGAGTGGGAGAGGGGGGGGGGAGAGAGTGGGAGAGGGGGGGGGGAGAGAGTGGGAGAGGGGGGGGGGAGAGAGTGGGAGAGGGGGGGGGGAGAGAGTGGGAGAGGGGGGGGGGAGAGAGTGGGAGAGGGGGGGGGGAGAGAGTGGGAGAGGGGGGGGGAGAGAGTGGGAGAGGGGGGGGGAGAGAGTGGGAGAGGGGGGGGGGAGAGAGTGGGAGAGGGGGGGGGGAGAGAGTGGGAGAGGGGGGGGGGAGAGAGTGGGAGAGGGGGGGGGAGAGAGTGGGAGAGGGGGGGGGGAGAGAGTGGGAGAGGGGGGGGGGAGAGAGTGGGAGAGGGGGGGGGAAAGTGGGAGAGGGGGGGGGAGAGAGTGGGAGAGGGGGGGGGAGAGAGTGGGAGAGGGGGGGGAGAGAGTGGGAGAGGGGGGGGGAGAAAGTGGGAGAGGGGGGGGGAGAAAGTGGGAGAGGGGGGGGAGAGAGAGTGGGAGAGGGGGGGGAGAGAGAGTGGGAGAGGGGGGGGAGAGAGAGTGGGAGAGGGGGGGGAGAGAGTGGGAGAGGGGGGGAGAGAGAGTGGGGAGGGGGGGGGGAGAGAGTGGGAGAGGGGGGGGGAGAGAGTGGGAGAGGGGGGGGGAGAGAGTGGGAGAGGGGGGGGGAGAGAGTGGGAGAGGGGGGGGGAGAGAGTGGGAGAGGGGGGGGGAGAGAGTGGGAGAGGGGGGGGGAGAGAGTGGGAGAGGGGGGGGGAGAGAGTGGGAGAGGGGGGGGAGAAAGTGGGAGAGGGGGGGGGAGAAGTGGGAGAGGGGGGGGAGAGAAAGTGGGAGAGGGGGGGGGAGAAAGTGGGAGATGGGGGGGGAGAAAGTGGGAGGGGGGGGGAGAAAGTGGAGAGGGGGGGGGAGAAAGTGGGAGGGGGGGGGGAGAAAGTGGGAGAGGGGGGGGGAGAAAGTGGGAGAGGGGGGGGGAGAAAGTGGGAGGGGGGGGGAGAAAGTGGGAGAGGGGGGGGGAGAAAGTGGGGGAGTGGGGGAGAGGGGGGGAGAAAGTGGGAGGGGGGGAGAGAGAGTGGGGGAGAAAGTGGGAGGGGGGGAGAGAGAGTGGGGGAGGGGAGAGAGAGTGGGGGAGGGGGGGGAGAGTGGGGGAGTGGGGTGGGGTGGGGGAGGGAGAGAGTGCGGGGGAGGGGTAGTGGGGGGAGAGGGAGTGGTGGGGAGGGAAGAGTGGGGGGAGGGGGAGTGGTGAGGAGGGGGGAGGGAAGAGGGGGAGTGGGGGGAGGGAAGAGGGGGAGTGGGGGGGGAGGGGGAGGGGGAGTGGGAGGGCGGGGGGGTGGAGGGGAGTGGGAGAGTTGGGGGCAGGAGGGAGTGGGGGGGGGAGTGTGGAGCGGTACTGTGAGGGGGAGGGGAGTGGGGGTTGGTGAAGGGTGGGGCAGAGGCAGGTGAGAGGAGAGTGTGGGGTGGGGGGTGGAGGGGGATGAGGATGGGGGTTAGATGGGGCATGGGCAGGGAGTGGAAGGAGGATAGGGAGATGAGGGAGCAGGGGCAGTGAGAGAGAGTGGGGTGAGATGGAGTTAGGAGGGGGTTAAAGGGAGGGCGGGCAGGATGAGGCAGGGGAAGGAAAGATGGGAAGAATAGGGGAACATGGAGGAGAAGGTGGGATTTGAGGGGGTGGACTGCCCTCTCCTCGGGGATGAGAACTCTTGTGTTTTCCTTCTCTTCCCATGGAAAATGGCTGAGTTCTGACTGCATTATTGATTAAAATAGTTCTAAGTTTGAGAGCTGGAGCAGTTGTAGAGAGTGGGGCTGTTTTCAAATCAATTTCTCGTTGCATTCATGAAAACAAAATCTCCTTGGTAACTGATTGTTAATGGAAATAGAATTTATCCTTTACATCTTGCCCTTTCAGTCCCCACAAAAAACCTAAATACTGTTGTGTTTTGGAAAATATTGCAATCTTTTTATTTAAAAGAAATGCATTTGTAAACTTCCTGGGACTAGATTGTCAGCAAATGGAGTGTAAAGTTGTCAGGCTATTGTGTAATTTTATATGTAATTCTGTATTTTGGCTTCTCAAATGAATCTTATGTAGACTGTAATTATTTACAGTTTGGGAGTGAATCTGGGACACATTTTTTGGGTTACGATGAGATATCTACTTCCCTCACTGCGCCAATATCTTTATTTTTGTTTTATACTTTGTGAGGAGAGTGTGTAGAGGGGGTAAGGCTCAGCTGTGATGCCTTTTATATCTGAATAGACGCTTAAGGCTCGCATTTTCAAAAATGTGGCCCAACTGGAGGAACTACCAGAAGTCATCCCCTTGTCGATGGAACCCGTACCCCAGCGAGGGGTCAGGCTGTCTTGGCGGTTATTGGCCAAAATGAGAGCGCATGGAATTGGCGGGTGGGTAACCTTATGACTTGTGCCCGAACTAAGCTGGGAGGAAGAGGACAGAGAGTGGAGATACAGGTTAGATCGTCTGACTGGCAGCATGTGGAACGTGGTGTCCTCCAGGAATTTGCTCTGGGACCGCAAAGTTTTGCCATATTTTCAAATGACATGGATGAAGAAATAGTGAGTTGCATATCCAAGTTTGCAGATTATACAAAGTTAGGATTTGTCTTCTGAATTCCATCCTCTAAGCCCCATTGTCAATCTGTGCTACACCCTTTCCTCCAGGCCAATATATTCCTTGATGGGCAGTGCCGAGAATTGAACACACTACTCCCAAGAGGTTCCAAGCAAGACTCTTTACTTGGTTTCCCTTTATATTCCTGTCCCCTTGAGGCCAACATTCGATTGGCCTTTTTCTATCTGTCTACTGTTTTTAAAAATGATTTTGTGTACTTGGACTGCTAAGTCACTTTGCTTGAATATCTGGCTTGGCTATTTCTTATCTTAAAAAGCTTTCATTTGGAAGTATCACATATTTCATTATGCATTGCCATTCTCCTACTGGGAGCGGGCGGCTATGTAAACTGGCCCCGGTGGAGGCGCTGCAGAACCAGGGCTGGTGGGGGAGGGCTGTAGTTACAGTGTGAAAAAGTTTACATAGCCATTTTCTATAATAAATGTAGGTGCAGGTATTTATAATGGAAATATAAAAAATAAGGACAGAATACAAGACCGTACAAAGGCACTGACTTTCCTTGATCCAGTTATGCCTCTCTCTCTGACCTTACTCCATTTGCCTGTGTAGAATGCCATGGGAGGTTGTCTGGTACAAATGAACAGCCCAAATACAAAGGGGTGTGTGCATTTAAATAAGAGGTCGAGTGCATCAAACAGATTTCCCTATTCCCATATTTCAATATTGAGAACACAGTGTTTGATTACAGATGTGACCACACAATCCACTGTAGTACTAAGGGAGTGCTGCACTGTCGGGTGTCATCCTTCGGTTAAACTAAATCTGCCTTCTCAGTGGCGGGGGGTGCTACAAAAAGATTCCCTATTTGTACTATTGCAATAAAGTTCCCTCCAGTGTCCTGGCAATTATGCCTCAACCAACATTGCTAAATATCAGATTATCTAGCCTTTATCACATTGTTGTTTGTTGGAGCTTGCTGTGTGCAAATTAGCTGCCGCATTTCCTACATTACAGCAGAGATTAAACTTCAAAAGTCCTTCTTTGGCTGTGAAGCACTTTAAGACATCCTGAGGCTGTGAAAGGAGCTATAAAAATGCAAGATCTTTTATGCAAATAATAATTTGCAACGTTTTTTCCTGTGGGATTTTAATGAAACCATCAGCTGTAGTCGGTGATTCACAAGAGAGAATCTAAAGTGAGTATGATCATACACAATGCCGCTGTTTTAGAGTGACAGACAAATTCCGTTAACTATTTGAGATTCTGGGAATCGTACTGTGTTTTTTGGGATCACGCTGAACTGTTTGTTTTCTTGTGAGCCTGCAAACCTTGACAGTTAACTTCAAGATTAGAGCTAGGCAGTTCAGGGGTGATGTCAGGAAGCACTTTCCACGAATGAATAAATGTCAGCCAGTGCAGATTTGTTTAAGGTAAAACATGTTTGACTAACTTGAATGAGTTGATGTTGGGTATATGGATTTTCAAAAGGCTTTTCAGAAAATACCAAACGATAACCCTGTCAGCAGAACTGAAGCCCATGGGCTTAAAGGAGCAGAGCAGTTGTTTTTCAGACTGAGGGAGGAATACAGTGTCCGCAAGGGGTCGGTATTGGGACAACTGCTCTTTTTGAGCGTACACTAATGGCCAGGACTTGGGTATGATTTCAACGTTTGCCGATGACATGAAACTCAGAAATTTAGTAAATAGATAGGATGATGGTAACAGACTTCAGGACAGACAGGGAATTGTGAAGTGATTCATTTTGATAGGAGCAGAGATAAACTAAATGGTACAATTTTAAATAAGGTGCAGGAACAGAGACACCTGGGGGTGTAAGGACACACATCTGTTTTGTGAGGCAGAAGGATCAGTAACCAGAGGACACAGATTTAAGATAATCTACTGTTACAACCTGGTGAGAAAGGGGTCTAGGGGTTCCCTCTCAGCTTTTTCCTGGTTTGACTGCAACAGGGTTTCATTTTTTAAAACACCATGTTTTTAGCTTCCCCTCAGTGAATCCTTGTTCACTGCTCCCCAATTGTAACGGCAAAGAAATCAACCAGATTAGCACTGCAGCCTCGCAGCTCCTGCGACCCAGGTTCAGTTCTGGGTACTGCCTGTGCGGAGTTTGCAAGTTCTCCCTGTGACCGCGTGGGTTTCTTCCGGGTGCTCCCGTTTCCTCCCACAGCCAAAGACTTGCAAGTTGATAGGTAAATTGGCCATTGTAAATTGTCCCGAGTGTAGGTAGGTGGTAGGAGAATTGAGGGAAGGTGGGGATATGGTAGGGAATATGGGATTAATGTAGGATTAATATAAATGGGTGGTCGGCACAGACTCGGTGGGCTGAAGGGCCTGTTTCAATACTGTATCTCTCTGACTCTAAAGTTTAGAATTAGAATTAGAACATTAGAACATTACAGTGCAGTACAGGCCCTTCGGCCCTCGATGTTGCGCCGACCTGTGAAACCATCTGACCTACACTATTCCATTTTCATCCATATGTCTATCCAATGACCACTTAAATGCCCTTAAAGTTGGCGAGTCTACTACTGTTGCAGGCAGGGCGTTCCACACCCCTACTACTCTCTGAGTAAAGAAACTACCTCTGACATCTGTCCTAAATCTATCACCCCTCAACTTAAAGCTATGTCCCCTCGTGTTTGCCATCACCATCCGAGGAAAAAGACTCTCACTATCCACCCTATCTAACCCTCTGATTATCTTATATGTCTCTATTAAGTCACCTCTCCTCCTCCTTCTCTCCAACGAAAACAACCTCAAGTCCCTCAGCCTTTCCTCGTAAGACCTTCCCTCCATACCAGGCAACATCCTAGTAAATCTCCTCTGCACCCTTTCCAAAGCTTCCACATCCTTCCTATAATGCGGTGACCAGAACTGCACGCAATACTCCAGGTGCGGTCTCACCAGAGTTTTGTACAGCTGCAGCATGACATCGTGGCTCCGAAACTCGATCCCCTTACTAATAAAAGCTAACACACCATATGCCTTCTTAACAGCCCTATTAACCTGGGTAGCAACCTTCAGGGATTTATGCACCTGGACACCAAGATCTCTCTGTTCATCTACACTACCAAGAATCTTCCCATTAGCCCAGTACTCTGCATTCCTGTTACTCCTTCCAAAGTGAATCACCTCGCACTTTTCCGCATTAAACTCCATTTGCCATCTCTCAGCCCAGCTCTGCAGCCTATCTATGTCCCTCTGTACCCTACAACATCCTTCGGCACTATCCACAACTCCACCGACCTTAGTGTCATCCGCAAATTTACTAACCCACCCTTCTACACCCTCTTCCAGGTCATTTATAAAAATGACAAACAGCAGTGGCCCCAAAACAGATCCTTGTGGTACACCACTAGTAACTAAACTCCAGGATGAACATTTGCCATCAACCACTACCCTCTGTCTTCTTTCAGCTAGCCAATTTCTGATCCAAAGCTCTAAATCACCTTCAACCCCATACTTCCGTATTTTCTGCAATAGCCTACCATGGGGAACCTTATCAAACGCCTTACTGAAATCCATATACACCACATCCACGGCTTTACCCTCGTCCACCTGTTTGGTCACCTTCTCGAAAAACTCAATAAGGTTTGTGAGGCACGACCTACCCGTCACAAAACCGTGCTGACTATCGCTAATGAACTTATTCTTTTCAAGATGATTATACATCCTGTCTCTTATAACCTTTTCCAACATTTTACCCACAACCGAAGTAAGGCTCACAGGTCTATAATTACCAGGGCTGTCTCTACTCCCCTTCTTGAACAAGGGGACAACATTTGCTATCCTCCAGTCTTCCGGCACTATTCCTGTCGACAATGACAACATAAAGATCAAGGACAAAGGCTCTGCAATCTCCTCCCTAGCTTCCCAGAGAATCCTAGGATAGTTCCCATCTGGCCCAGGGGACTTATCTATTTTCACACTTTCCAAAATTGATAACTCCTCCTCCTTGTGAACCTCAATCCCATCTAGCCTAGTAGCCTGAATCTCAGTATTCTCCTCGACAACATTTTCTTTCTCTACTGTAAATACTGACGCAAAATATTCATTTAACACTTCCCCTATCTCCTCTGATTCCACACACAACTTCCCACTACTATCCTTGATTGGCCCTAATCTAACTCTAGTCATTCTTTTATTCCTGATATACCTATAGAAAGCCTTAGGGTTTTCCCTGATCCTATCCGCCAATGACTTCTCGTGTCCTCTCCTTGCTCTTCTTAGCTCTCCCTTTAGATCCTTCCTGGCTAGCTTGTAACTCTCAAGCGCCCTAACTGAGCCTACACGTCTCATCCTACCGTAAGCCTTCTTCTTCCTCTTGACAAGCGCTTCAACTTCTTTAGTAAACCACGGCTCCCTCGCTCGACAATTTCCTCCCTGCCTCACAGGTACATACTTATCAAGGACACGCAGTAGCTGCTCTTTGAATAAGCTCCACATTTCGATTGTGCCCATCCCCTGCAGTTTCCTTCCCCATCCTACGCATCCTAAATCTTGCCTAATCGCATCATAATTTCCTTTCCCCCAGCTATAATTCTTGCCCTGCGGTATATACCTGTCCCTGCCCATCGCTAAGGTAAACCTAACCGAATTGTGATCACTATCACCAAACTGCTCACCTACATCTAAATCTAACACCTGGCCGGGTTCATTACCCAGTACCAAATCCAATGTGGCATCGCCCCTGGTTGGCCTGTCTACATACTGTGTCAGAAAACCCTCCTGCACACACTGGACAAAAACTGACCCACCTAAAGTACTCGAACTATAGTATTTCCAGTCGATATTTGGAAAGTTAAAGTCCCCCATAACAACTACCCTGTTACTCTCGCCCCTGTCGAGAATCATCTTCGCTATCCTTTCCTCTACATCTCTGGAACTATTTGGAGGTCTATAAAAGACTCCCAACAGGGTGACCTCACCTCTCCTGTTTCTAACCTCGGCCCATACTACCTCAGTAGACGAGTCCTCAAACGTCCTTTCTGTCGCTGTAATACTCTCCTTGATTAACAATGCCACACCCCCCCCCCCCTTTTACCATCTTCTCTGTTCTTACTGAAACATCTAAATCCCGAAACCTGCAACATCCATTCCTGCCCCTGCTCTACCCATGTCTCCGAAATGGCCACTACATCGAGATCCCAGGTACCAACCCATGCTGCAAGCTCACCCACCTTATTCCGGATGCTCCTGGCGTTGAAGTAGACACACTTTAAACCAGGTTCTTGCTTGCCAGTGCCCTCTTGCGTCCTTGTAACCTTATCCCTGACCTCACTACTCTCAACATCCTGTACACTGGAACTACAATTTAGGTTCCCATCCCCCTGCTGAATTAGTTTAAACCCCCCCCGAAGAGCACTTGCAAATCTCCCCCCCAGGATATTGGTACCCCTCTGGTTCAGGTGAAGACCATCCTGTTTGTAGAGGTCCCACCTACCCCAGAAAGAGCCCCAGTTATCCAGGAAACCAAAACCCTCCCTCCTGCACCATCCCTGCAGCCATGTGTTCAACTCCTCTCTCTCCCTATTCCTCGCTTCGCTATCACGTGGCACGGGCAACAACCCAGAGATAACAACTCTGTTTGTTCTCGCTCTAAGCTTCCACCCTAGCTCCCTGAATTGCTGTCTTAAATCCCCATCTCTCTTCCTACCTATGTCGTTGGTGCCTATGTGGACCACGACTTGGGGCTGCTCCCCCTCCCCCTTAAGGATCCCAAAAACACGATCCGAGACATCACGAACCCTGGCACCTGGGAGGCAACACACCAACCGTGAGTCTCTCTCGTTCCCACAGAACCTCCTATCTGTTCCCCTAACTATAACTTATTAACCTTAAAACTCTAATTCAGTTAAAACTACTAAAATGCAATGTGACCATGCTAGCATGCATACGTGATAAACACGCACACAGATAGAGATAGAAAAGAAGAAAGAATAAAGGGGACAGGTGTGAGGCTATAGCTGGAGTTCATTTAACTCTTACTGGACTGAAAACATGGTGGCACCTGCATTCTGAAAGGATAGTGGCTGGAAACATCTGAATTCTAAGGGACAGTTGCCTGGAGAAGACAATGGAACTGCTCCCTGATTCAATTAACCAAATGGATTTTGATCAAAAGACATTGAGTGAGTGAAAGTTAATGTTCCAGACCCCTTACTGAGGATGTCTGCTGAGATTGAAAGAATCCAGTTTGGGTCAGACTGCACTTTGAAGTTTTTGAGTTTGATGTAAAGTCTTTGGTTGCAGTTAAATCTTGCCATCTCGCCCAGTGCACTCTTTCAGACGTGTTTTGATGGTTTTCTTCTGTGGATCCCTGTCTTTGCATGAGAGTGCGAGAGAGAAAGAGGCCGCCTTTCTCTTTTGTCTTCAAATTGCAGTCTGACCCAAACTGATCTGTGAGCACAATTCAAACCAAACCTGGACCAGCAGACCAGTCATGTGACTAGCTCCCTACTTGGACTGTTTGTAGATTCTTTCAATCACAGTAGACATCCTCAGTAAGGGGTCTGAAATGCTAGCTTTCACTCACTCAATGTCTTTTGATCAAAATCCATTTGGTTAACCGAATCAGGGAGCAGTTCCATTGTCTTCTTCAGGCAACTGTCTCTTAGAATGCAGATGTTTCCAGCCACTGTCCTTTTAGAATGCAGGTACTGCCATGTTTTCAGTCCAGTAAGAGTTTAAAATTAATGTTCCATATGACAAAATGACTGTGCCTCATTCTTGGCAGGTGTGATTTTCCTCACTGCAAAGGAACCAGAGGTGACTTGAGGAACAGTTTTTTTTTAAACGTGAGTTATGATCTGGAACTTACTGCTTGAAAAGGCAGTGATTCAATAAGTACTTGCAAAAGGGAATTGGATAAATACTTGAGGAAACATTACAGGGCTATGGGGAATGAGCGGGGGTGGGGGAATGGGGAAGGAGCAGGGGGTTGGCAGGTGGGGGGGAAGTGGGGCTAACTGGACAGCTCTATGATGGACCAAGTGCTCACCTTCTGTGCTGTTTGTGTTCTGTGATTGTATGATTCATTCACATTGTATAATTATTCTAACCACATCCTGCACCTTCTGACTTAAAGGCAGGAATGCTGTCACGGAGCCAAAGGTTGGTTTCAACTGCTACAACAATGACTTGCATTTATGCAGCCGCCTTAACGTGGTAAAAACGTCCGAAGGTGCTTCACAGGAGTGTTATCAAACAAAATTTGACAGCAAGACACATAAGGAGGTATTAGTACAGATGACCAAATGCTTGGTCAAAGAGGTAGATTTTTAAGGAGCATCTTAAAGGAGGAAAGAGAGGTGGAGAGTTTTAGGAAGGGAATTCCAGACCTTAGGGCCCAGGCAGCTGAAGGCATGACCAACATGGTGAAGGGATTACAATCGGGGATGCGCAAGAGGCCAGAATTAGAGGAGTGCAGAGACCCCGGAGGACTGGGAGATAGAGAGAGGTGAGGCCATGGAGGAATTTGAAAACAAGGATGAGAATTTTAAACAAAAACAAGAAATGCTGGAATCACTCAGCAGGTCTGGCAGCATCTGTGGAAAGAGAAGCAGAGTTAACGTTTCGGGTCAGTGACCCTTCTTCGGAACTGACAAATATTAGAAAAGTCACAGATTATAAACAAGTGAGGTGGGGGTTGGGCAAGAGATAACAAAGGAGAAGGTGCAGATTGGACCAGGCCACATAGCTGACCAAAAGGTCACGGAGCAAAGGCAAACAATATGGTAATGGTGTGTTGAAAGACAAAGCATTAGTACAGATTAGGTGTGAATATACTGAATATTGAACAGCAGCAAGTGCAAACCTGAAGAAAAACAACCTGAAAAAAACAGTGGGTAAGCAAACTGAACAAACTAAGATGAAATGAAATAAATGCAAAAAAAGATTGTAAAAAGGAATGTAAAAAAAAAGGAAGAAAAAATAACTAAAAATGAAAGTAAAGTGGGGGGCTGTCATGCTCTGAAATTATTGAACTCAATGTTCAGTTCGGCAGGCTGTAGTGTGCCTAATCGGTAGATGAGATGCTGTTCCTCGAGCTTGCGTTGATGTTCACTGGAACACTGCAGCAATCCCAGGACAGAGATGTGAGCATGAGAGCAGGGGGGAGTGTTGAAATGGCAAGCAACCGGAAGCTCAGGGTCCTGCTTGCGGACTGAGCGGAGATGTTCCGCAAAGCGGTCACCCAGTCTGCGCTTGGTCTCCCCAATGTAGAGGAGACCACACTGTGAGCAGCGAATACAGTATACTACATTGAAAGAAGTACAAGTAAATCGCTGCTTCACCTGAAAGGAGTGTTTGGGGCCTGGGATAGTGAGGAGAGAAGAGGTAAATGGGCAGGTATTACACCTCCTGCGATTGCAAGGGAAGGTGCCCTGGGACGGGGACGAGGTGGTGGGGGTAATGGAGGAGTGGACCAGGGTGTCGCGGAGGGAACGATCCCTTCGGAATGCTGACAGGGGAAGGGAGGGGAAGATGCGACTGGTAGTGGCATCACGCTGGAGGTGGCGAAAATGGCGGAGGATGATCCTTTGGATATGGAGGCTGGTGAGATGAAAAGTGAGGACAAGGGGAACCCTGTCACGGTTCTGGGAGGGAGGGGAAGGGGTGAGGGTAGAGGTGCGGGGAATGGGTCGGACACGGTTGAGGGCCCTGTCAACCACAGTGGGGGGAAATCCTCGGTTGAGGAAAAAGGAGATCATATCAGAAGCACCGTCATGGAAGGTAGCATCATCAGAGCAGATGCGTCGGAGACGGAGAAACTGGGAGAATGGAATGGAGTCCTTACAGGAGGTAGGGTGTGAAGAAGTGTAGTCGAGGTAGCTGTGGGAGTCAGCGGGCTTATAATGGATAGTGGACGTCCAATCGCTCTACACCTCCATCCCCCACCAGGATGGTTTGAGGGCTCTCCGCTTCTTCCTGGAACAGAGGCCCAACCAGTCCCCATCCACCAACACCCTCCTCCGCCTGGCTGAACTTGTTCTCACATTGAACAACTTCTCCTTCAACTCCAGGCATTTCCTTCAAGTAAAAGGTGTCGCTATGGGTACCCGCATGGGTCCTAGTTATGCCTGTCTTTTTGTGGGATATGTCGAGCATTCTTTGTTCCAGTCCTACTCAGGCCCCCTCCCCCAACTCTTTTTCCGGTACATTGATGACTGTATCGGTGCCGTTTCCTGCTCTCGCCCCGAACTAGAAAACTTTATCAACTTTGCTTCCAATTTCCACCCTTCTCTCACCTTTACATGGTCCATCTCTGACACTTCCCTTCCCTTCCTCTCCTCGACTTCTCTGTCTCCATCTCTGGGGATAGGTTGTCTACCAATATCCATTATAAGCCCACTGACTCCCACAGCTACCTCGACTACACTTCTTCACACCCTACCTCCTGTAAGGACTCCATTCCATTCTCCCAGTTTCTCCGTCTCCGACGCATCTGCTCTGATGATGCTACCTTCCATGATGGTGCTTCTGATATGACCTCCTTTTTCCTCAACCGAGGATTTCCCCCCACTGTGGTTGACAGGGACCTCAACCGTGTCCGACCCATTCCCCGCACCTCTACCCTCACCCCTTCCCCTCCCTCCCAGAACCGTGACAGGGTTCCCCTTGTCCTCACTTTTCATCCCACCAGCCTCCATATCCAAAGGATCATCCTCCGCCATTTTCGCCACCTCCAGCGTGATGCCACTACCAGTCGCATCTTCCCCTCCCTTCCCCTGTCAGCATTCCGAAGGGATCGTTCCCTCCGCGACACCCTGGTCCACTCCTCCATTACCCCCACCACCTCGTCCCCGTCCCAGGGCACCTTCCCTTGCAATCGCAGGAGGTGTAATACCTGCCCATTTACCTCCTCTCTCCTCACTATCCCAGGCCCTAAACACTCCTTTCAGGTGAAGCAGCGATTTACTTGTACTTCTTTCAATGTAGTATACTGTATTCGCTGCTCACAGTGTGGTCTTCTCTACATTGGGGAGACCAAGCGCAGACTGGGTGACCGCTTTGCGGAACATCTCCGCTCAGTCCACAAACAGGACCCTGAGCTTCCGGTTGCTTGCCATTTCAACACTCCCCCCTGCTCTCATGCTCACATCTCTGTCCTGGGATTGCTGCAGTGTTCCAGTGAACATCAACGCAAGCTCGAAGAACAGCATCTCATCTACCGATTAGGCACACTCCAGCCTGCCGAACTGAACATTGAGTTCAATAATTTCAGAGCATGACAGCCCCCCACTTTACTTTCATTTTTAGTTATTTTTTCTTCCTTTTTTTTTTACATTCCTTTTTACAATCTTTTTTTGCATTTATTTCATTTCATCTTAGTTTGTTCAGTTTGCTTACCCACTGTTTTTTTCAGGTTGTTTTTCTTCAGGTTTGCACTTGCTGCTGTTCAATATTCAGTATATTCACACCTAATCTGTACTAATGCTTTGTCTTTCAACACACCATTAACATATTGTTTGCCTTTGCTCCGTGACCTTTTGGTCAGCTATGTGGCCTGGTCCAATCTGCACCTTCTCCTTTGTTATCTCTTGCCCAACCCCCACCTCACTTGCTTATAATCTGTGACTTTTCTAATATTTGTCAGTTCCGAAGAAGGGTCACTGACCCGAAACGTTAACTCTGCTTCTCTTTCCACAGATGCTGCCAGACCTGCTGAGTGATTCCAGCATTTCTTGTTTTTGTTTCAGATTTCCAGCATCCGCAGTATTTTGCTTTTATATGAGAATTTTAAAATCTGGTCATTGCCAGAACGGGAGCCAATGTAAATCAGCGAGTACAGGGATGATGGGTGAGAGGGAGTATACAGGCAGAAGAGTTTGGATAAGCTCCAGTTGATGGAAGGTGGAAGAGGAGCTGTCTAGGAGGACGTTGGAATAATCTAAAGGTATCAAAGGCGTGGATGAGGGTTTCAACAACAGATGAGCTGAGGCAGGGAGGAATCAGGGAAGTTACAGAGGTGGAAATAGGCAGTCTAGTGATGGAGCGGATATATGGTTGGAAGTTCATCTCGGGGTCAGATAGAACGCCAAGGTTGCAAATAGTTGGGTCCAACCTCTGGCATTTCCCTGGAGTGGGATGGAGTTGGTGGTGGAGAACCAAAGATAACGGCTTTGGTCTTGCCAATATTTGGTTGCAGGAAAGAGCTCTACAATTAAATTTAATAGACAAGTAAATGTACTGCCTCTTGTGGAATGAGCCATACAAACTAGGTGGGAGTCGTCACTGTTTGTGGGATCTTGCTGTGTGCAAATTGGTTGCCTCGCTTGCTTACATAACGACAGTGACTACACTTCACAAGTGCTTCATTGGCTGTAAAGCGCTTTGGGATAGCCTGAGGTTCCGAAAGGTGCTATACAAATCCAAGTCTTTTCCTTAATTGAGTGTCACTTGGAGTTTCCTTATACAAGCACAATTAAAGAATTGAAAGGTGATCAAGTCTTCCTGCCAGTTGCTTCATTCAAGGTTTGGTTCAGTCGGGAACTGGATACAATGTCCAATGTGGCAGAGGCCGTGTGTTCCCCACTTCACAAAGCATCTAGTTAAACTCCACATTTTAAACCAGCTGTCTATCTTTCTCTTTCTGAACCAGTGAGTAACCTACAAAAGCAATTTTTGTTCTTGTTTCTGTGGCTCATCATCCTCAGTCGGGATTGGGTTGAGACTCGCTCCAAAACCGGTCTTGTGTAGGGGAGTGGCAGCGATTACTGACAGCGGGATACTTTATGGGCAGCTTTTTTTTTTATGCATTGCCATGTTTTTTAGGTGCGATTTTTGGGATCCAGTGTCTGTGGGTCGCCTTCCTTTTTCCTGCACCCCACTCTGGAGACCCATCAGAAACGAAAAACTGCGGCCAAATTGGGGTCACAATCGTCCCCTTTTGTGTTGCTGGCGCAGAGCAATGCGTGCTGGGAAACGTGTCAGGGAATTCTGTGTAATCGCTCCACCATTGGCAGCCATGCCTTCAGCTGTTTTAACCCTCAATTTTGGAATTCTCTCCCTTAACCTCTTTGCCTCTCTCTCATCCTTAAGACACTCCTTTAAAAACTACCTCTTTGACCGTGTCTTTGCTCACCTGGCCGAATATCGCCGTACATGGTTCTGTGTCAGATTTTGTTCTATAACATTCCTGTGAAGCCCCTTGGGATGTTTTACCATGTTAAAGGCACTATATAAATGCAGGTGGTTGTTGTAGTTACAGTCTGGCAGTTCTGGCGAGCTTTGCAACAGGTCTCCGATCCTCCACACCCAATATTCCGACCTGGGATTCTGGCGTGCGGCAGGAACACAGATCTGGAACACGTACTATTCTCTGCTCTAATTCCCTGCCCTGTGCTGCTGGTGATGGTATGGATTCTCACTGGGGTACAGGTTCAACCGGCAATAACCACCTTCCTCGTCCTTTATAGACATCGATTTGAAAAAGGAAAAAACTTGCATTTATGAAGTCTCTTTCACCATGTCCTAAAGTGCTTTATGGCAACAAAGTATTTTCATAATCATTGTTGTGATGTGGGACACAGAAAGATTGCACAAGCAGGAATGTGATAATCACGAGATAATTTGTGGAGTTTTTTGGTGATATTGGTTGATGTCTAAATATTTGCCCACGACACTGGTGAGAACTCCCCAGCTGTTCCTCACATAGTGACCATAAGACCTTTTACATATACCTGTGAAGGCAGAAGAGACCTGGGTTTAATGTCTCATCTGTAAGATGGCACTCCGACAGTGCAACACTCCCTTTGTACTGCACTGGGAGGGTCGGCCTAGATTTTGTGCTGAAGTCCCTGGAGTAGGAACTCAAACGTGGGACTTTCAGTCAGGGGTGGGAAAACTACCCACTGAGCCTCAGTTGACACAAACATTATCATTTATTTGGGAACGTTCCCTCTGCTTTCGCTGGACCTTTGTTGCTTACTTTGGCTTCTTTTCGTTTGATCGATGATTGGGATTCCATGAGAACTCCCTGCTCCTCATTGAATAGTTCCACCGGGGTGTTTGGCATCTAGCCTGGACACATTGCCTTAATGTCTTGGCTATAAAAATACACCAGCGCGGTATCAAAATCTTAAATTATGTGCAAGCTTTCTAAGCAAGTTCATACAAGCCAGGACGTGGTGCATGGTGGGGATGTGGGAAGGTAGACAGCCGAGGGCCTCGACTGGCTGCAGTCCCTGGCAATATTCGTCCTGTTTTTAATTTTGAATGCCTGGAGACAACCTCCATTGATCTCCTGGGCACTGCTAATGGCAAGCTGGGAGAGGAATCTGTTTGCGGCACGTATGTGTACATTTGCTTCTCACGCAAGGCCCATCCTGCATCCTCCACTTTCGTGTCTGGAGAATTGCTTTCCAGAGGGCACAGATTAGAGGTGATTGACAACAGAGCCAGAGGCAACATGAGGGAAAACTTTTTTTGTGTGCAGTGAGAGGTTAGGATTTGGATCGACCTCGTTTAATCGATAATATATATGGCTGGTTTGCCGTAGACAGCGCAGTGTGTTGCGATCTGTAATGCACTGTCTGAGAGGGTGGCAGAAGCTGTAATTTTAAAAAGGGAATTGGATAAATACTTGTAAAGGCAAATAAATTGCAGGGCAATGAGGAAAGAGCAGAGGGGAGTGGGACTAATTGGATGGCTCTTTAAACAGATCCAGCACAGGCGCAGTGAGCCAAATGGCCTCCTCCTGTGTTATATCATTGTATGGTTCTGTTTTGTCCTTGACCACTCAAATTCTGGCATGGAAGATAAATGTCGGCGTAACACGATTCCAAAATGTTTCTGTCCAAATGGCGCATCTGGTTGCACATCAATTCTTCTGTACTGTGAGGTAATTTATTTTGCATGATGTTAGGAATGCTAGAGTACTGAGACACATTACCGTAAATGCAATAACACTTGCAAATCGAAATGCAAAGGATGCCTGGTGCAAAGTTGTGTGGCTAATTGACAACCAACATCACAAACAGATTATCTGATCATTAGCACATTGCTCTTTGTGGGTTCCTGTGCAAATTGGCAGCCAACTTTCCTACATGACAACAGTGACTACACTTCAAAAGTGCTTCATAAGAGTCGTACAGCATAGAAACAGGCCCTTCGGCCCACCGCGTCCATGCCGACCATAATGCCGATCTATACTAATCCCAACCGCCTGCATTAATTGCATATCCCTCTATGCCTTGCTCATTCAGGTACCTGTCCAGGTGCCTCTTAAATGTTGCTACTGTCCCTGCCTCCACCACCTCCTCTGGCAGCTCATTCCAGATACCCACTATTCTTTGTGTGAAAAATTTACCCCTTTGATCCCCTTTAAACCTCCTCCCTCTCGCCTTAAATCGATGCCCTCTAGTTTTAGTCACCCCTACCATGGGAAACAGACTCTGGCTATCTACCCTATCTATGTCTCTCAATTTTATATACCTCTATCATGTCCCCTCTCAGCCTCCTTCGCTCCAGGGAAAACAGACTCAGCCTATCCAATCTCTCTTTATAACTCAAGCCCTCCAAACCAGGCAACATCCTTGTGAATCTTTTCTGCACCCTCTCCAGCTTAATCACATCTTTCCTGTAGTGCGGTGACCAGAACTGCACACAGTACTCCAAATGCGGCCTAACCAACATTATGTACAACTGTAACATGACGTCCCAACTCTTGTACTCAATGCCTCGGCCAATGAAGGCATTAAAGCATCGCAGGACATCCTGAAGTGGTGAAAGGTACTATACATAAATGCAAGTTTTTTTTTTAACCAGTCATCAAGACTCTGAAGGTTAAACCAGACACAAGGGGTGAAAGTACTAACACGTGGCATCTGCCTTAGAGTGTCCCTTCAGCCTCTAATACAACGCGTATTTGTGTCGAGACTTAGCAGTAGTTTTCCAGTTTGATGAACCACAGGAGCTCAAATTACTTGCTGTTGCTGCAGCATGTGACAAGCAAACAAGCACGGGGGAGATTAACATCAAGGGAGAAGGTGCAGCTTTGACTTATCAAGAAGGCATCAGAGATTAGGAGTCATAACTAATGAGGAGAGACTTGACATACCGAGACTATTTCTATCCGTGTGGATAAAACTAAGAAGCGATTCAGTAGAAGATTTTAAAATGATGAAATGTTTCGCTGGGTGATCAGGGAAGGAATATTCTCTCTGGATAGTGAGTGAGTGACGGCAGGTGGGCAAGCATCTATTTTAAAATATGTCACAAAGAGATTGAGGAGAGGTTACAAGACATTTCTTAATAGAATAATAAAACATAGAAAATAGGAGCAGGAATAGGCCATTCGGCCCTTCGAGCCTGCTCCGCCATTCATTATGATCATGGCTGATCATCCAACTCAGTAACCTGTTCCCGCTTTCGCCCCATACCCTGTGATCCCTTTAGACCCAAGAGCTATATCTAACTCCTTCTTGAAAACATGCAATGTTTTGGCCTCAACTGCTTTCTGTGGTAGTGAATTCCACAGGTTCACCACTCTCCGGGTGAAGAAATTTCTCCTCGTCTCAGTCCTGAAAGGTTTACCCCGTATCCTTAGATTATGACCCCTGGTTCTGGACTCCCCCACCATTGGGAACATTCTTCCTGCATCTACCCTGTCAAGTCATGTTAAAATTTTGTAGGTTTCTATGAGATTCCCCCTTACTCTTCTGAACTCCAGCGAATATAATCCTAACCGACTCAATCTCTCCTCATATGTCAGTCCCACCATCCCGGGAATCAGTCTGGTAAACCTTCGCTGCACTCCCTCTATAGCAAGAACATCCTGTTGAACACCATTTGGAGGAAGCACTGAAGGTGGCAAGGGCACAGAATGTACTCTGGGTGGGGGACTTCAATGTCCATCACCAATAGTGGCTCGGTAGCACCACTACTGACCGAGCTGGCCGAGTCCTAAAGGACATAGCTGCTAGACTGGGTCTGCGGCAGGTGGTGGGGGAACCAACATGAGTGAAAAACATACTTGACCTCGTCCTCACCAATCTGCCTGCCACAGATGTTTCTGTCAATGACAGTATTGGTAGGAGTGACCACGGCACAGTCCTTGTGGAGACGAAGTCCCACCTTCACATTGAGGATACCGTCCATCGTGTTGTGTGGCACTATCACTGTGCTAAATGGGATAGATTTCGAACAGATCTAGCAATGCAAAACTGGGCATCCATGAGGCGCTGTGGGCCATCAGCAGCAGCAGAATTGTACTCAACCACAATCTGTAACCTCATGGCCCGGCATATCCCCCACCCTACCATTACCATCAAGCCAGGAGACCAACCCTGGTTCAATGAAGAGTGCAGCAGGGCATGCCAGGAGCAGCTCCAGGCATACCTCAAAATGAGGTGTCAACCTGGTGAAGCTACAACATAGGACTATCTGCGTGCCAAACTGCGTAAGCAGCATGCGATAGACAGAGCTAAGTGATCCCATAACCAACGGATCAGATCTAAGCTCTGCAGTCATGCCACATCCAGCCGTGAATGGTGATGGACAATTAAACAACTAACAGGAGGAGGTGGCTCCGCAAATATCCCCATCCTCAATGATGGGGGAGCCCAGCACATCAGTGCGAAAGATCAGGCAGAAGCATTTGCAACAATCTTCAGCCAGAAGTGCCGAGTTGATGATCCATCTTGGCCTCCTCCTGAAGTCCTCAGCATCACAGATGCCAGACTTCGGCCAATTTGATTCACTCCGCATGATATCAAGAAACGACTGAAGGCACTGGATACTGCAAAAGCTATGGGCCCTGATAATCCGGCAATAGTACTGAAGACCTGTGCTCCAGAACTTGCCATGCCCCTAGCCAAGCTGTTCCAGTACAGCTACAACACTGTCATCGATCCTGCAATGTGGAAAATTGCCCAGGTATGTCCTGTACACAAAAAGCAGGACAAGTCCAACCCGGCCAATTACCGCCCCATCAGCCTACTCTCAATCATCAGTAAAGTGATGGAAGGTGTCATCAACAGTGCCATCAAGCGGCACTTGCTTAACAAGAACCTGCTCAGTGATGGTCAGTTTGGGTTTCGCCAGGGCCACTCAGCTCCTGACCTCAATACAGCCTTGGTTCAAACATGGACAAAAGAGCTGAATTCAAGAGGTGAGGTGAGAGTGACTGCCCTTGACATCAAGGCAGCATTTGACCGAGTATGGCATCAAGGAGCCCTAGCAAAACTGAGGTCAATGGGAATCAGGGGGAAAACCCTCCGCTGGTTGGAGTCACACCTAGCGCAAAAGAAGATGGTTGTGGTTGTTGGGGGTCAATCATCTCAGCTCCAGGACATCACTGCAGGAGTTCCTCAGGGTAGTGTCCTAGGCCCGACCATCTTTAGCTGCTTCATCAATGACCTTCCTTCAATCATAAGGCCAGAAGTGGGGATGTTTGCTGATGATTGCACAATGAGGAGTCACGAATGGTGCTGAACAGATACTGAAGCAGTCCATGTAGAAATGCAGCAAGACCTGGACAATATCCAGGATTGGGCTGATGTGTGGCATGAATGTTACTTGCCACTTAAGTGCCAGGGAATGACCATCTCCAACAAGAGAGAATCTAACCATCTCCCCTTGACATTCAACGGCATTACCATCGCTGAATCCCCCACTATCAATATCCTAGGGGCTACCATTGACCAGAAACTGAACTGGAGTATCCATATAAATATCGTGGCTACAAGAGCAGGTCAAAGGCTAGGAATCCTGAGGCGAGTAACTCACGTCCTGACTCCCCAAAGCCTGTCCACCATCTACAAGGCACAAGTCAGGAGAGTGATGGAATACTCTCCACTTGCCTCGATGGGTGCAGCTCCAACAACACTCAAGAAGCTCGACACCATCCAGGACAAAGCAGCCCGCTTGATTGGCACCCCATTTACAAACATTCACTCCCTCCACCACCGACGCACAGTGACAGCAGTGTGTACCATCTACAAGATGCACTGCAGCAATGCACCAAGGCTCCTTAGACAGCACCTTCCAAACCCGCGACCTCTACCAACTAGAAGGACAAGGGCAGCAAATACATGGGAACGCCACCACCTGCAGGTTCCCCTCCAAGTCACATACCATCCTGACTTGGAACTATATCGCTGTTCCTTCACTGTCGCTGGGTCAAAATCCTGGAACTCCCTTCCAAACAGCACTGTGGGTGTACCTACCCCAAATGGACAGCAGCGGTTCAAGAAGGCAGCTCACCACCACCTTCTCGAGGGCAATTCGGGATGGGCAATAAATGCTGGCCTGGGCAGTGACGCCCACATCCCATGAATGAATTAAAAAAAAAATCCTTCCTCAGATAAGGAGACCAAAACTGCACACAATATTCCAGGTGTGGCCTCATCAAAGCCCTGTATAATTGCAGCAAAACATCCCTGCTCCTGTACTCGAATCCTCTCGCTATGAAGGCCAACATACCATTTGCCTTTTTTTACCGCCTGTTGCACCTGCATGCTTACCTTCAGCGACTTGTGTACGAGAACATCCAGGTCTCGCTGCATATTCCCCTGTCTCAGTTAATAGCCATTCAGATAATCTGCTTTCTTGTTTTTGCTACCAAAGTGGATAGCCTCACATTTATCCACATTATACTGCATCTGTCATGCATTAGCCCACTCACTCAACTTGTCCAAATCACCCTGAAGCCTCTCTGCATCCTCCTCACAACTCACCCTCACACCCAGTTTTGTGTCATCTGCAAATTTGGAGATATTACATTTAGTTCCCTCATCTAAATCACTAATGTATATTGTGAATAGCTGGGGTCCTAGCACTGATCCCTGCGGTACCCCACTAGTCACTGCCTGCCATTCGGAAAAAGACCCATTTATCCCTACTCTTTGTTTCCTGTCTGCCAACCAATTTTCTATCCATCTCAATACACTACCCCCAATCCCATGTGCTTTAGTTTTACGTGTTAATCTCTTATGTGGGACTTTGTCGAAAGCCTTCTGAAAGTCCAAATAAACCACATCCGCTGGCTCCCCCTCATCAACTCTACTAGTTACATCCTCGAAGAACTCTAGTAGATTTGTCAAGCATGTTTTCCCTTTCATAAATCCATGCTGACTCTGCCCGATTCTACCACTGTTCTCTAAGTGCTCTGCTATAAAATCTTTGATAATGGACTCTAGAATTTTCCCCACTACCAACGTTACGCTGACTGGTCTATAATAATCAAACTTTGCAGTTCTTTTGCCTCCACACTGAATCTCGAGCCAAATGTGAACACTTAGCTTCAATATTTGGAGGCCTGCAGATGACATCCAGAACGCAGAAAATGCATTCACACCGAGGTATCAGCAACCACCACCCCCCCCCCCCCCCCGCCCCACCGCCCAAACAAAATTCCTTTGGACTCAGCTCAGGGACTTTAAAAAAAAAATCATTCCCAGATGTGGGCATCGCTGCCGAGGCTGGCACTTGTTGCCCATCCCTAATTGCCCTTGAGAAGGTGGTGGTGAGTCGCCTTCTTGAACTGCCACAGTCTGTGTGGGGTAGGTACACCCACAGTGCTGTTAGGGAGGGAGTTCCAGGATTTTGACCCAGTGACAGTGAAGGAACGGCTGTTATATCACCAAATCAGGATGCTGTGTGTGACTTGGAAATGAACTCTTACGTGGTCATGTTCCTGTGAGCCTGCTGCCCTTGTCCTAGATGGTAGAGGTTGTGGATGTGGGAGGTGCTGTCAAAGATGTTGTGTGTGATTATTATAAACAGAAAATGTGTCAGACGCATGTGCCTCCACTACTGACGCCTGTATCGTAGTGTGGTCACATTTAGGTACGCCGACAAGATATAAACACTCCACCCTTGGTTTGGACCTTCTAATTGAATATTAAGGGCCCTCCGGCCTCCCTCAATAGACAAGCTTTTATGTCGTGTGAGACCCATGCTGGTCTTGCCACATATAAGCCCAATGTCGAACTGCTGCCACCTCACCTGGGAGCACAGCCCCTTCCAACCCATCGCCACCATCTGGAAGAACAAGGGCAGCAGGCGCACAGGAGCACCACCACCTGCAAGTTCCCCTCCAAGCCACACACCATCCTGACCTGCAACACATATCAGCCGTTCCTTCATTGCCACTGGGCCAAAATTTGGAGGCACCCAACTTTTAACAGCACTTTTGACTGGCACCTCCACCCCACGCACTGCAGCAGTTCAAGAAGAAGGCCAACCACCATCTCAGAAAGAGGACCTGCGAGGACCACAACTCGTCTCCGTTTTTACACTGCTCCTTCGGAACACCCAGAGCTGTTTTACCTCTGATTCACAGCTGGTGTGAATAGCCTCTGCGAAGCAACCTGGTGTCAACAAACAATATAAAAGCACCTAATATTTTCCCTTTGTCTCATCCCACTGCTTGTGCCATCTACACCTAACTCAATACGTTTCAGCAGCAAGCGAAACATTTATATATCTCTGTGGGCAATTCAAAAAGTTGTTGGAGGCCGTATCATTTTGTTTTTCCTTCCAGCTCCTTTATTTAGTGTTTTTGTTTCTCTGTTGGGAATGAGTGATGAATTTATTCCGTCTCATTTAATCCAGTCAGCGAGAATGTTCTGCTTGATGAAACTGTTGGTGTTGCTATTGTGTTCCAGTTAATACGGTTTCTCACATGATGAATAATTAAGCAGCCCTGTGAATGGACGGTGCATAAATTCAAATGAGACACTTTTTATCTGTGCAGTGTTGCTCACTAATGGTTTGTTGCAATCCATAAACCAAGGCCCTGCTTTTGGGAATGATCCAAAATGTTGTACTTTGGAACATTAGGAACAGGATCAGGCTGTTCTGCCCCTCAAATCTCTTCCACCCCTTCAGTTGGATCATGCCTTCTCTCCATTTACACCCCACATCTCTTGAGATCCTTGCCTAACAAAATCTCAGTTTTGAAAATTTCACTGGATTCCTCCCAGTATCCACAGCCTTTTGAAGGGGAAAAGATCCCACATTTCTTTTTATGTGGGAGGGAAAAGTGCTTCCTGATTTCACTCTTGAATGGCCTAGCTCTTATTTGGGATTCCAACACTACAGGAAATAGATTTTCTGTGTCTACCCTATCGAGTCCCTCTTACCAGTTTTAAAATGATAAATGAGGGTCATGGGGGTGTGGGGGGCGGCGGGGGGGGATCCTGTCCGGAGGCTATGGGGAAAGAGCAGGGAACTAACTGGGTAGCCCGTTCAACAAGCCGGCACATGTATGATGGGCTGAATGGCCTCCTTCTGTGCTGTAAGATCCTTTGATTCTTTGAGTGACTACAGCTCATAGTCACACCATTAAGCCCAGGATGATACATGTGATTGATGTTAACCTATCCATACGCTGCTATTCTGAACTCCGGAATGGGATTCTGGAGCACTGGGCTGGAGATGGTTCCATTCGGAATCACGTTGTTCATCGGACTCTGTGCTTCTCAAATGGCTGAATCATTAACTCCGCTCTGTGTGTGGGGTGCTCTGTAAAATAGATTCTCTTCTTCACCGGCTTTAAAGTAACCAACAGCTGGGTCCGTGTGGCCGGTTTTACCCATTTGGAATCATTCCTGGTTGTTCGGCCAGTTACATCGGGACAGGAGGAGGCCATTCAGCCCCACGAGCCTATTCCTGCCCTGTACCCTAACTCCATCTGCCTGCCCAGGCCCCTAGCTCTGGAATACCCTCCCTACACCTCTCCGCCTCACTTTCCTCCTTTAAGACACTTCTTAAAACCCAATTTTATGCCCCCTGCAGGAAGGGGCTAGAGTTGGGGGGGGGGGGGGGGGGCGGTGGGCAGGCGCCGTTCCCATTGCCTTCCATGCCAGGCTGCAATTTTACGAGTGGCGGGGAGGGAGGTGACAAAAGGCCTGCCCACCCCAGGCCAATTGTGGCCCTTAAGTGGCCAATTAATTGCCACATAAGGGCCTCCTCCCGCTGCCGCTGGTATGTTACCAGGGGTGGATGGGCACTTCATCAGCTGTGGAGGCCATCCAGTAAGACCTGCCAGTCTGTCTCCTTGTTGGCCCAAGGTGGATCGGGAACCCTGTGCCCCACGGAGGGCCCCCCAGCAGCTCCTGCTGCCCTCACTAGTGCACCTCCCACAGCCCCCCTGATCAACCCCCACCGCCCCCCTCACTGGGGCCCAGCTGATTATCCCCGGCGAGGCCTGAAACTCCACTTACCATTTTTGGCACCGGCGTCCATGATCCTCCTGAAGCTGGGTGCAGTCTCAGCAGTGGACACGGCTCCCAGTGGCGTTGCTGGGACTGTGGAGATGCCAGCCCACTGATTGGCTGGCAGCTCCTGGAGGCGGGAGTTCCTGCCTCAGAAGGAACGAAATCCCGCCTGAGGCCTATTTAGGCCCCGCAAAATCGCAACGCAGCTTCTAGGCTCAGCGGCGGTGGGCTCGCCCACGACTTCTAAGCCGGTGGGCGGGGCCTCCACCCTGACGTAAAATTCTGGCCTACCTCTGACCATCTTATTGAAATGTACAAGATTCTGAGGCTTGGCAGGGTCGATGTTGAGAAGATGTTTCCACTGGTGGGGGAATCTCGAACTAGGGGACATGGTTACAGAATAAAGGGGACACTCATTTAAAACTGAGATGCGAAGAAATTTCTTCTCTGAGGGTAGTGAATGTCTGGGATTCTCTACCCCAGAGAGTTGTGGAGGCTAGATCACTGAAATTATTTAAAGAGGTGGTTATATAGATTTTTGAAATATCGGAGAGTTGAGGGCCATGAGGTGCTGGCACGAAAGAGGAGTTAAGGTCTGGGGCAGATCAGCCATGGTATTGAGTGGCGGGGCAGGCTTGAAGGGCTGAATGGCCTACTCCTGCTCCTATTTCTTATGTTCTTATGGCTAAACTTTTGGTCACCTGACTTAATATCTCCTTTTGTGGCTTGTTGTCATGCTTTATTTTATAATGGCTCCTGTGAAGTGCCTTGGAATGTTTGTTCCGTTAAAAGGCACTTATAAATATAGGTGGTTGTTAATATCTTGGCTTCATAGGCCCTAATACCTGTGGCTAACAAAAATCTATCCATCTCAGATTTGAAACTATGAATTGAGCTTGCATCGACTGCTATTTGTGGGAGAGAGTTCCACATTTCTACCACCCTTTGTGTGAAGAAGTGTTTCCTAACTTCTCTCCTATCTCTAAAACTAAAAACTAAAACTAAATAGCCTGCCTCCGATTTCTAGGTTATCTTGTGCTAGGCTCTCCCCACCAGTGGAAAACGTTTCTCTCTATCTACCCCATCAATTCCTCTCAAAATCCTAAAACCTCAAATCTAGTCACTGTTGAGCAGGTGTTCTACATCCATATAAAAGAAATAAATACATTTATGATATTATTATAAATTTCTCTCGTCTCTTTCACAACTTCAAGACGTCCCAAAGCGCTTTGCAACCAATGAAGTACATTTGAATTGCAGTCACTGTTGTAATGTAGGAAACATGGCAGCCAATTTGCGCACAGCAAGCTCCCACAAACCATAATGTGATGATAACCCAGATAATCTGTTTTGGTGGTGGTTGGTTGAGGGATAATTATTGGCCAAGAAAGCAGGGAGAATTCCCCTGCCGTTCTTCGAATAGTGTCGTGGGATCTTTAACATCCATCGGAGAGGGTAGGTGGGATCTTGGCTTAACATGTGGTTAAAGTAACAGCATCTCCGACAGTGCACCACTCCCTCAGCACTGTCCTGGATTGTTAGTGCAGGTTATGTGCCAAGACTGTGGAGTGGGTCTGGAACCCACAATCTTCTGACTCTGAGGCACGAGTGCCATGGACAAGCCGGAAGCGATCTTAAACTTGTTATTGTGCTTGTTCGAAAAAGGGGGAGAATCAGCCCTGTTCCTAGTGGCCAAGCGGTTACCGACGCTGGGAAGTACATGGGCATGGATGTTGGCAGAGGACAGGAGAGGTTTTGACTGGTACCCTCTTCTGCACCCCACCCCCAGCCAAGCATGTGTAGAGTGGTAACGAAAGCCTGCACCACCAGGAGAGGGGGGAGGAAAATGAAGAAGGAGCTTCCTTGTGGCCAAACGTAGACAGTGAACGCACTGACAAAATACAAAACTGAACCTTTTATATGCTTAGGCCACCTGCATCAAGCAAGCATAAGATAAACTTGCAGACTGCAGCCTTGACCTTTGGTCATCCATGACAGGATTTCTGTTTTGTTTTTGTGTTGCTGTGTAATATGGCCAGCTGGAAATGTGAGGCTATGTATATCCAGGCTGCCTCCAGCATTATTCTCGAGTCAGTTGCTGAAATAAGTAAGAAAGAAGAAAGTCTTGCATTTATATAGCGCCTTTCACAACTTCAGCACTTCCTAAAGTGCTTTACAGCCAATGAAGTACTTTTTGATGTGCAGTCACTGTTGCAATGCAGGAAACACAACAGCCAATTTGCATCCAGCGAGCTCCCACAAACAAACAGCAATGTTACAATGAGCTGATAATCTCTTTTCAGCGGTGGTGTTTCAGGGATAAATATTGGCCTGGGCATCAGGGAGAACTCTCCTGCTATTTTTCAAATAGTGGTCGGGGGTTCTTTTATTTATGTCCAGTAGCGAAGACAGTTGGGGCCTCGGTTTAACGTCCCATCCGAAAGTCTGCACCCCACGACTGTGCAGTGTTCCCTCGGTACTGCATTGAAGTGTCGGCCTAGGTTCTGTGCTCAGGTCTCTGGAGTGGGACTTGAACCCATGACCTTTTCAGTCAGGTCAGTGTGCTACGCAATGAACCGAGGCTGACGCTTCATGCAAGCACACAGCATGTGGCAAAGCCTTAGGGAAAGGAGAACGGAAAAGGCAGCCACAAACCGCTTTTGTGAAGGTTTGCAGTGCTCGTGTTTTCCCCTCCCCCATTCCAGCCAGACCCAAGAGTTTGCTGAGCCAGTTTGATCAGCCACCTTCCTGCTGTCACATGAACAGGCTGCAGTGCTTTAAATCGTGATCAGAACCGAGGTAGTCTCTTCTACTCTGAAACGCATTTCAGGTCACATTCTTTTCAAGGATAAGGAAATGGTGCTGTAATCCTTACAGTTAATACCCTGGCACATTGTGCAGCTGCTGTGAGTTGTCTATGATTTAAATAGAACGTGCTGTCAGGTTGGGACCTTGTTAATCATATGTTGCCTCCATCACCCTTTTATTGTGCCTGTAGCCGAAGGAAGGGCGAAAGTCCAAAGCAGTATTTAGCATCAGGCTGTCGGCACCAGTGTACAAAGGGAGCACTGTTTGGCACACATTCCCACATTGCTGGCAGTTATTGCCCATAATACAAACAGAGTGTGCTGGAAATACACAGCAGTTCTGGAGAGACAAACAGAGTTAACGTTTCAGGCCTGTGACCTCTTACCTGGAATGTTAACTCTGCTTTTCTCAACCATAGATGTTGCCAGACCTGCTGAGTGTTTCCAGCACCTTCAGTTTCTATTTCAGATTTCCAGCATCTGCAGTATTTTGCTTTTATTCCAGTTTCCTGGGAGCTTGGTTGGAGGCCGTCTTGAACCCCTGCCAGCACAGGAATACGATACTCGGCCCCGCTGATCTATACTGGTATTTATGCTCCACTCGAGCCTCCTCCTACTATATTTGTGCATTTAGCATGAAAGCAGTTACGATCTGCCGCCCCCCCCCCCCCCACCCCCCCCCCTTTCATCTCTCACCCTTTGACTCTCCAGAGCCACTGATCATACATGGAAAGAGACCTGAGACAGATACAGCAGCTAACAGTCTGGAGTCACATCTAGGCTCAGACTGGATAAGGACAGCAGGTTTCCTTCCCGAAAAGACGTTAGTGAACTAGTTGGGTTTTTACCACAATCCGACAGCTTCGTGATGACACTTATTGATCCCAGCTTTGGTATTCCCTTTTTTCATATTGATTTCAAATTCTCAAAATGCTGTGGTAGAATTTGTATCCTCCAGCTTTCGGGCACAGGCTTCCCGGCTTTCTAGTGTTTTTTTTATTCATTCATGGGATGTGGGTGTCGCTGGCCAGGCCAGCATTTATTGCCCATCCCTAATTGCCCTCGAGAAGGTGGTGGTGAGCTGCCTTCTTGAACCGCTACAGTCCATGTGAGGTAGGTACACCCACAGTGCTGTTAGGAAGGGAGTTCCAGGATTTTGACCCAGCGACAGTGAAGGAACGGCGATATAGTTCCAAGTCAGGATGATGTGTGACTTGGAGGGGAACTTGCAGGTGGTGGAGTTCCCATGTATTTGCTGCCCTTGTCCTTCTAGGTGGTAGAGGTCACGGGTTTGGAAGGTGCTGTCGAAGGAGCCTTGGTGCATTAGTCCAGTAAACATAACTACTCCACGAACACATCCCCAAAAATTAAGCTTGGATGTTGGCTTTTATTTAGTACTTTCTAAGGGACTATCAACCTATTTTAAGTTGCCCCAGTCATTTTCATTTTAAGCACCCAGGTATATAGAGTTGGCATGCTGGAGCTCCCTTTTTCAGACCCTCGTTTCCCCCCCACCCCCCACCGGGGCTGAACCATCCTGATAGACAGCACTGAGAGACACTGATGGGATTCCAGTATCTCATCCAAGTGGGCATTAGTCAATCCGTTGAGCATAGTGAGTGAACAGCAGTCCGCTATTCCACCATGGGAGGCACAACTAAGTGTGCTGCTGTCCCCGCCGGACACATGGGGGAACTCAGGGGTGGGGGAGCGTGACAGAGTGGTGCGAGTGACAGGCCGACTCCGCTGATTTTTATTGGCTCGTTAACCAGCTCACCGCTTGCTGACTTCTCGACCACAAGGGGCGGGCGCTCAGAGGGGAGCGGCTGCCCAGCTGGTTAAAACCAGGCAGCAGGAGGCCGGAGGGTATGGTCACAACCGCAGGGTAAATGCTCGGGATGTGTGGGCAGGGTTTGGGGGGAGGAAACCCAGGGCAGGGGGAGGAATTGTAGACCCATAAATAAACTTGGCCCTAGCTATTGCTCCTGGCAGGGTAAAGCCACTCCACTGCTGTTCTCCTCCCTTGTCCCTTGCGTAGGCCTTAGGTTGAAATTGTAGATTGGGCCTAACTAATCTCTTCAGAGGCTGAACTGTATCTTTAAAGAGAGTCTCTCAAGCTTGGAATTTAAAGTTGCAGTCAGCCAGACTGGGACAGGCTAAAATAAATAAAAGCAAAATACTGCAGATGCTGGAAATCTGAACTAAAAACTAGAAATACTCAACAGGTCTGGCAGCATCTGTGGAGAGAGAAGCAGAGTTAGCCTTTCAGGTCAGTGACCCTTCATCAGAACTGGCAAATATTAGCCCATTTACAAAGCCCATTTACCTCCTCTCTCCTCACCATCCCAGGCCCCAAACACTCCTTTCAGGTGAAGCAGCGATTTACTTGTACTTCTTTCAATGTAGTATACTGTATTTACTGCTCACAGTGTGGTCTGCTCTACGTTGGGGAGATCAAACGCAGACTGGGTGACCGCTTTGCAGAACGCCTCCGCTCAGTCTGCAAGCAGGACCCTGAGCTTTCGGTTGCTGGCCATTTCAACACTCCCCCCTGCTCTCATGCTCACATCTCTGTCCTGGGATTGCTGTAGTGTTCCAGTGAACATCAGTACAAGCTTGAGGAACAGCATCTCATTTACCAATTAGGCACACTACAGCCTGCCGGACTGAACATTGAGTTCATTAATTTCAGAGCATGACGGGCCCCCCATTTTACTTTTAAGTTGTTTTTTTTCGTTTTCCTTTTTTTAAAATATTTTTTTGTGTTTATTTTATTTTATTTCATCTTAGTTTGTTCAGTTTGCTTACTCACTGTTTTTTTCATGTTTGTACTTGCGGCTGTTCAATTTTCAGTCCGTTAACACCCTTTCTGTACTAATGCTTTGTCTTTCAACACACCATTAACATATCTTAGCTGACCAGAAGGTCATGGAGCAATTCTGTGACCTTGTCCTATCTGCACCTTCTCCTTTGTTATCTCTTGCCCCACTCCCACTTTACTTGCATATAACCTTTCACATTTCTAATATTTGCCAGTTCTGAAGAAGGGTCACTGACCCGAAACGTTAACTCTACTTCTCTCTCCAGAAATGCTGCCAGACCTGCTGAGTATTTCCAGCATTTCTTGTTTTTATTTATGGCAAATATCAGAAATAGTTTCAGAGCATGACGGGCACTCCCTTTTTTAATTTTATTTTTCATTATTTTTTCTTTTTTGTTTGTTTCTTCTGTGCCTACCCACTGTTTTTTTTCACGTTTGTGCTTTGGGCCAAGGTTGTTCTATTTTTCTGTCCATTAACACCCTCTCTGCACTAAAGCTGTGTCTTTCACCACACCATTAAAATATTGTTTGCCTTTGTTCCATGACCTTCTGGTCAGTTATTCTCTGTGACCTTGGCCTATCAACACCCTCTCTTTTTGTTATCTCTTGCCCCACACCCGCTTTGTTTGCTCAAAGCCTATTACATTTCTAATATTTGCCAGTTCTAATGAAGGGTCACTGACCTGAAACATTAACTCTGTTTCTCTCTCCACAGATGCTGCCAGACCTGCTGAGTATTTCCAGCATTTCTTGTTTTTATTTGGGACAGGCTAACAGTTGGGTACTTTCTGCCAACCCCCCACCCTTGATTTAAAACTGCCCCTCCCCTCACCCATACGTTTCCGCCAGGCAGCAGGAATTACAATCGAGTCCACAGAGTCACTCTTCAGTGGGGCAGAGAGGAGGGGGGCATGGTTGTCAATGGATGTTCATTGGGCCAGGACTTTTCTCCTTTCTCCAACTAAAACCTGCTTCATCACCCCTTCCAATAACTCAGCAAAACAGCCATTCATAGAGTCAAAATGCCACAGAAGGAGGCCATTCAGCCCACTGTCTGTAGAACAATCCAGTCCGCCCTATTTCCCCGCTCTATCCCTGCAAGTTTATTTCCCACAAGTGTCCATCCAGTTTCCTTTTGAAATCATTCGTCTCTGCTTCCACCATCCTCGCAGACAGTGAGTTCCAGGTCATTGCCACTCGCTGCATAAAAAAGTTCTTTCTCACATTACCCCCTGCATCTCTTGCCCAAAACCTTCAATCTGTGTCCCCTAGTCCTTGTACCCCTAGTTATTGGGGACAGTGTTTCCTTGCCTACCTTTATCTAAACCTGTCATAATCTTGTACACCCCTATCGAATCTCCCCTCAATCTCCTTTGCTCCATGGAGAATAACCCCAGCTTCTCCAAGCTGACCTTGTAGCTAAAATCCCTCATCCCTGGAACCATTCTGGGAAATCTCAGCACTTTCACATCCTTCCTGAAATGTGACCAGAACTGGACGCAGTATTTCAGTTGGGGCCAAACCAGAGCTTTCTAAAGCTTCAGCATAGCTTCCCTGCTTTTGTACTCAATGCCTCTATCAAGCCCAAGATCAGAGAATGGTTACAGCATCGGAGGAGGCCATTCGGCCTGTCATGTACATGCTTCATAGAAGTGCTGCCCAAGGTAATGCACATCTGGAAAGGATTGGACCACAGGGGTCATCAAGCCAAGGCCATGCTGTTTTCATGAAGCCTCCATTCCCAAGCCCTTTCCTACCTGGAGTTGCTCGATAGCGATCAGAATCAGTAACCAATGCCCTTCCTCCTTCCTTGGGACTCCCAGTATTTTTTGCACCCTTTAGGATTGAGCAGTGGCTTCTTGGGCAAGTTGCTGGAATGCTGCTAATCCCTCTGGCAGCACAGCTCAGCATGGAAAGTATATAAACAGGAGCGCCTTAACATCTTCATAAGCAGTGGGAAGCAGGGAAGGAGGGATTAGGCGGAGCGACCAATAGCTCAGGCTAAGAGGTGGGGTGTGTGAATCTTTCAAAATGTGGAGAGGAGAAAGGGAGTTTGGGGAGGGAGGGTAGGTGTGACTGGGGAGCTGAATGTTCTGTCAGCGAGGGACGATGAGGTGCCGAGGTGGCCAGAGGCAGCTTGGTGCAAGCCTTGTGTGTTTGCAAATTCACCACATCCTTTTAATGTTAACTTAGGCACTCCCACTCAGATCGACACAACAATCTCCACTGGTGCAGTTGTGAGCAAACAGCTGTGTGAGGTTTGAGCGCATGTACACACGTGCAAGGCTGGGAGTGGATGTGGGCTTACCTGTCCACTGTTTCCGAAATCTACATCGCAGTATAAGTGAGGCCAATTGGTTCAGCAGCCGAGGGGAGTTCTATTGCAAGGTGGGCCTGGAAGGTAAAGCCTGGATGAAGGTAGATCACTGATACACATCACAGTGACAAAACAAAAGCAGACATTCGGCCCATCCAGCTGACCCTGTATCAAGAGCTTCAGTCCACCATTGCTGCTCCTGCTGCCTCTTGAATAACTGTTGAGCTTTTGTCTCCACTCCCCTCACTCAGAGACCATTCCAGCCGTGGCTCAGTGGGCAGCGCTCTCTCCTCTGAGTCTAAAGGTTGTAGGTTCAAGTCTCACTCCTGACACTTGAGTGCAAAATCTAGGCTGGCATTCCAGTGCAGTGCTGAGTGAGTGCTACACTGTCAGAGGTGTGCCCTCTTCAAGATGAGATGTTAAACCCAGGCTACGTCTGCCCTCTTGTGTGAACAATAAAGATTCCTGCTGCTATTTCAATGAAGAGCAGGAGAGTTCTCTCCGGTGTCCTGGTCAATATTTATCCCTCGATTAACATCACTCAAAAAAAAAATGCTATGGTACATATCACATTTCTGTTTGTTGGATGTTGCTGTGCGCAAATTGGCTGTTCTGTCTCCTACATCACTAATTGGCAGTAAAACGCTCTGTGACATCCTGAGGTCATGAAAGGTGCTATATAAATGCAAGTCTTTCTTTTATTCCTGGCATCCCTGGTCCCCTTACCATAGGAAGGATATTATTGCCATAGAGGGAGTGCAACGAAGGTTCACCAGACTTGTTCCCGGGATGGTGGGACTGACCTATGAAGAGAGATTGGGGAAACTGGGCCTGTATTCTCTAGAGTTTCGAAGAATGAGAGATGATCATATTGAAACCTACAAACTACTTAAAGGGATAGACAGGGTAGATGCAGCTAAGCTGTTTCCCCTGGTTGAGGAGTCTAGCACCAGGGGATGCAATTTCAAAATAAGGGGGAAGTCAGTTAGGAGAGAGATGGGGAGAAATTTCTTTACTCAGAGGGTTGTGAATCTTTGGAATTCTCTACCCCAGAGGGCTGTGAAGCTCAGTCATTGAGTATGTTTAAAGCAGAGATTGACAGATTTCTAAATACAAATGACATAAAGGGATATGAGGATAGTGTGGTAAAAATTGCAGTGGATGATCAGCCATGATCATATTGAATGGTGGGGCAGGCTCAGTGGGCTGAATGGCCTACTCCTGTTCCTATATTCCTATCAAGTCACTCTGTGAAGACAGACAATCGCGGTTTTACTGGAAATGGCCGTTTTCCTCTTGGGTACCTGTTTCCAGTCGGGCAGTGAGCCTCAACATGGTGGGAGCATTCCCCAGCCTCGGGGTTGGAAGGTTACGGCTTTGAACCCTGTTCCAGACAGGTCTGGCGAGCAGGAGACCAGTGCCCTGGTCTCTGAATGCTGCATTGACATCTACTTGGGTTACTTCTACCTGATGTGAGAGGAATGCAAAGCCAACCTGCTCCCTCTCAGTTGTATATTCCACTGCAGTTTGTGCTCTGGGTGAAGGCTATTGGGGAAACATCAAACAGCTGGGGCTCTTTTCTCTTGAAAAGAGAAGACTCAAGTGACCTGGTAAAGGTCTTGAGATTATGAAAGGGTTTGATAGGGTAGAGGTAGAGATGTTTCTGCTTATGAGGGAAGAACTAAGGGCTATAAGTATAAGACAGTCACAAATAAATCCAACAGGGAATTCAGGAGAAATTTCTTTACCCAGAGAGTGGTGAGAATGTGGAACTCACTATCACAGGGTGAGTAGCATAGATGCATTGAAGAGGAAGCTGGATCAACAGGAAGAGTGAGAGCTGGCTCATGGGGAGCATAAACACCAGTACAGACCAGGTAGGCTGAATGGCCTGTGTCTATGCTGTAAATACCATGTGAGGCCCCTTTTTATGTGGACATGTCATAAGCCTAGATGCAATGGGTGGGGGAGTTTACATTCCACTCCTGTTGGAGGAGGCTAGTCCAGTGGGTGACAACTCCGTGTTCAAAGGGTGGATCTTTAGGCTGTCTGGAGTGGAATTCAAACCCATAATCACAAGGGGGAATGTTACCATTGAGGCAAACCTCACTCTCACTGGACACAGTGCTCAGGATTATTAATTTTTCATACTTGGTGTCATATGATGTATATAAAGGCCTTTCTCATTCACCCATTGTCAAGACTGAAAACTTTCCCTAACATTCCATTGCGAGAGTCATCTGACTAGGATCGTGATATCAGTCTATCCCTCGGCATTTACAACTCCAACCACCATGGCCCTCACTAAACTTACTGCACCTTGGACGTTTCAACTTATTTTGAATTCTCCTTTCAAAACAGATGATGCCCTAACTCCAAGCAATGGGACAGCAGTCACCAAATCTTCAGAAGCCAATCACTTAGAGAAGTGTCCCGATAATCCACCAGAACTTGGTAAGTGACAAGGAAATTGACACAGTCAAAGCCTAGTTCTCAGTGATTAGAACAGCATTTTTAGAATAAGAATATTGGTTATTGTAGTATCTTGAAAATTTCTCCAATTAAATATTTGGAAGACTAAGGCTGTTGTCTTCAGTCTTTGTCACAAATTCTGTTCCATAGCCACCAGCTCCATCCGTCTCCCCGGCAACAGTCTGAGGCTGAACCAAACTGTTTGCAACCTTTGGTGTCATATTTGACCCCGAAATGAGCTTCCAACACACTTCCACTCCATCACTAACTCTGCCTATGTCCATCTCTTTTACGTTGCCTGACTCCACCCCTGCCTTAGCTCAGCTGCTGCTGAAACCTGCATCCATGCCTTTTATTACCTCAGAACTTGACTATTTCAAACTACTCCTGGCCAGCTTCCTATCTTCCACCCTCCATAAGCCTGAGCTAATCCAAAACTCTGCCCTCTGTGTTCTAAATTCCACCAGTTCCCATTCACCCTTGACCCCTGTACTCGCTGACATACATTGGTTCCCAGTCTGGCAATGCCTCCGTTTTAAAATTCTTATCATTGTTTTCAAATCTCTCCATGGCCTCGCCCCTCCCTATCTCTGTAACCTCCTCCAGCCCCATAACCGTCTGAGGTCTCTGTGCTTCTCTAATTCTGGCCTCTTGCCCATCCCCGATTTTAATTGCTCCACCATTGGTGGCCGCAGCTTCAGCTGCCAGGGCCCTGAACTCTGGAATTCCCTCCCTAAACCTCTCCACCTCACTCTCCTTTGAGGTTCCTTAAAATCTACTTTCTTTTCGGTCACCTGTCCTAATATCTCCTTATATAGTTTGGTTTTACATTTTGTTAATGCTGCTGTGAAGCATCTTGGGGCGTTTTAGTCTGTTAAATTGGGAGAACTTTGCAGGCCGATTTAACAGTCTGACAGGCTAAATGCTCTTTCCGTGGCCATAACCAACTTTATACCAGCCCATGGTGTGGGTTAGACCCATACAGTGCGAGGATTTTCTGGACTCCTACAGTCCATACGATGAGGGGGTGGGATGGTCTCACCGGACACGAGTATCCCGCTGGAGGTTATTTCAGAATTCCGAGCTGGAGCAGTTGTCTCCGCTCATCAAGACTGCTGGAGTGAGGAGCAGTGTCTATCTCGGAGGCAGCATTGTTGGCACTGAGCCAAAAGCTGACTCCAACCTTTTTAATTTGTCAGCATCAGTGGATAGCGCATTTGGCTCTGAGTCAGAAGGTTGTGGTTTCAAGTCCTACTCCAGGGGTTTGAGCACAATATCTCGGCTGACGCTCCATAGCAATACTGAGGGAGTGCTGTCCTTCAGACAAGATGTTAAAACCTAGGCCTTATCTGCCTTGTCACGTGGATGTAAAAGATCCCATGGTGTTATTTCAAAAGCTGTCGCCGATGTCCTGGTCAACATTTATCCCTCAACCAACATCACTCAAAACTGATTATCTGGGAACTTGCTGTGAACAAATAGGCAGGCATGTTTTCTACATTACAGAAGTGACTGCACCTCAAAAGTTCTTAATTGGCTGTAAAGTGCTTTTGGATGTTGTGAAAGGGGCTATAGAAATACAAGTCTCTTTTTTTTTTACCAGCCAGTTTAATGCTATACAATTAAACTTAATACAAGGAGGTGCCCCAATCGTGTAAATGAGCCTTTCAAACTAGGCAGGATCATTTACATAGTTGCATTTGTGGGAGCTTGCTGTGTGCTTCCCTACATTACAACACTTCTTTAAGTACTTCATTGACTGCAAAGCACTTTGAGACATCCTGAGGTTGTGTAAGGCACTACATAAATGCAACTTTTCTTATTTCTCCTTAACCAGATTAACTGCTCATTCATCGTAGCTTGTGGCCTTAATGCCCGTCCCTCATTGCCCTTGACAAGGTGGTAGTGAGACACCTTCTTGACAACTGAGTAGTTTTCTCAACCATTTCAGAGGATGGTTAAGCGTCAATCACATTGTTGGGTCTAAAGTCACATAGATCAGACTGGGCAAGGGCAGCAAATTTTCTTTAGTGAACCAATTGAGGTTTTATGACAATACAGTAGATACTAGCTTTTTATTCCATCTTTGTTTAATTGAATTTAAATTCCCCAGGTGCCATGGTGGGATTTGAACTCGCGTCTTTGTATCTTTAGTCCAGGTTCTAGTTTTCTAGCCGAATGACACAGCCACTGCGCTACTGTACCCCTTGAGTTCAGATCCAATTAACAAAGCTCTCTGGTTTCTCGGTTAACAGTCGGCCCCCTGAGGATCGTGTTTGACAAGGAGCTGTCGTTGGAAGAGCTGGCTGAATTAAATCCCTATGTGGAGTTTGGAGGCCACCACAAGCCAAGTGACTGCATCCCCCTGCAACACATTGCCATCATTATCCCCTTCCGAAATCGGGATCACCACCTGAGACACTGGCTGTACTACCTTCACCCAATCCTGCGTCGACAGCAGGGCGAGTACGGGATTTACATTATTGAACAGGTACACGCAAGTTGTAACAATTCTCTTAAAGAATGAGGGACTTCAGTTATGTGGAGAAACTGGAGAAGCAGGGATTGTTCTTCTTAGAACAGAGAAGATTAAGGGGAAATTTGGTAGAGGTGTTCAAAATTATGAAGGATTTTGATCACATAAATGAGCAGAAACTTTTTCCAGTGGCAGAGGAGTTGGTAACCAGGGGACAGAGATTCAAGGTGCTTGGCAAACGAACCAGAGGCAACATGAGGAAACATTATTTTTACACAGTGAGTTGTTGCGATCTAGAATGCGCTGCCTGAACAGGCGGTGGAAGCAGATTCAATCATAACTTTTAAAAGAGAATTAACTAAATACTTGAAGGGGAAAAAATGCAAGGCTATGGGGAAAGGACAGGGGAGTGGAATTAATCAAATCTACCAAAGAGCACAGACACGATGGGCCAAATGTTCTTCTTTGCTGTGTCATTGTATGATTCTGTAAACGCTCACCTGACTTAGACGCATTTATCTGGGGGCATACTTCGGAAAGAGACCTGATTTTTCATAGAGTCTCCTGTACTGCGTGGGTTGAAACCACTCAAGTGCTGAAATCTTTGTGCCTTCATTCCAAACTAATTGGTGTCTTTACACACTGAACCATTAAGGGAAATATTGAAACCCAATAAACCAGATATCTGATGAGAGTTAGATGAAGAAAGGTGGGAGGAGGCTTGTGTAGAACAGAAACATCGGCGTGGACCAGTTGGGCTGAATGGCCTGTTTCTGTGCTGCACAGTGGATGTAACTGACAGGGGAGCATGTGTCAGAGTGGAATCTAACACTGCTGGAAAGTGAGTAAATGTTTGCATTTGACGCAGTCCCTAGATGATGCATTGTGATTTGAATGGCAAGCATTGCTCAGTCAAGATCAGTTTTGTTTCCGAGTAACAGCATGTTTAATAATTCATCCAACAAAACAAGGCCAGATTTTCCGATTGGGTCTTCCAGATTGCAAGCCATTAATTGGGCGGTCCTGGTCAATAAATTGGGCGGACAACCATAACATTGGACCTCCACCCCAGTTACATCCATTTCCCGGTGATGTTTCCCATGTCGCTGGGAAGGTAATTGGTTGAGGGATGCATATTTTGCAAATAAGGTAAAAATTATGTAATTTCCTTTTTCTCCCCACCTTCCCCCCCCCCCCCCCCCAAATTAAAATGGGTATCCTGAGTCACTCCCCCCTCTGGAAAAAGCAGAAAAGAATTTGGAGTCCATATCAACATTAATAGTGTGAGTTCAAAGCTTATTTTTTTATTATTCATTCCTGGGATGTGGGTGTCGCTGGCTAGGCCAGCATTTATAACCCATCCCTAATTGCCCTTGAGAAAGTGGTGATTCGTTTAAGAGGGTTTTCCATTGGAAATTCCCCTTTGTACCTTTGTGCTGTTTATCTACTGTGATTCCCATCCCCCAACATATCAAGCAAGGCACATTGGGTTTCCCCACTGGGAATTCCCCTGTATCATTGCTTCTTAGAAAAGGAGGACAATGAGCAACAAGAGAAATTCCAGAATGTTCAGGCAGTGCTGGAAATGCGAGGTACCTACTCGCTGATACCGCTGCGGAAGAGTGAATGGCAGAGGCATTTATTAGAGGAGCAGAGCCTGTAGAGGTTTCAGTTAACAAAGGAAGCTGCCACTGAGCTGTTCCAAATGCTACCAGTGGACCCTACAGCTGATCCCCATCACAGGCAGTGCACCACCACTGGTTGTTGTGGCCACAGCTGCCATTATTGGGTCATGGGGGCATTTCAGGCTGCGACTTAGGGAGTCAGGAGGTGAGTCACTCACTGTAGAATTCCCAGCCCTGGCCTGCTGTTGTAGTCAAAGTATTTATATGGCTGGTCCAGTTAAGTTTCTGGCTAATGGTGACCCACAAGATGTTGATGGGGATTCAGCGATGGAAATGCCGTTAAATGTCATGGGGAGATGGTTGGATTCTCTCTTGTTGGAGATAGTCATTGCCTGGCATTTATATGGCAGGAATGTTACTTGCCACTTATCCGCCCAAGTCTGAATGTTGTCCAGGTCTTGCTGCATGCAGGCACCACTGCTTCGTCATCGAAGGAGTTGCAACTGAACACTATGAAATCATCAGCGAACATTCCCGCTTCTGACCTTATGATTGAAGGAAGGTCATTGATGAAGCAGCTGAAGATGCTTAGGCCTAGGACACTACCCTGAGGAACTCCTGCAACTTCCAACTTGATTTTCAACAACCATAACCATCTTCCTTTGTGCTAGGTATGACTCCAACCAGTGGAGAGTTTTCCCCCTAATGTGCTATGTGGTCAATGAAATACTTTTGAGGTGTGGTCATTGGGTAATGCAGGAAACATGGCAGCCAAGTTGTGCACAGCAAGCTCCCAAAAAACAGCAAAGTGATTAATGACCAGATAATCTGTTTTAGTGATGTTGGTTAAGGGATAGATATTGACCCAGGACATTCCCTGCTCTTCGAAATAGTGCCATGGGACCTTTTATGTCCAGTTGAAGGCAGGTCGGACCCCAGTTTAATGTCTTGTGTGCATCAGTGTTTCTAGCCACTAAACTAGCAGCTGAGGGTGGGAGTTAGGCATTGCAACTGTAGTTGTAAATCTGTCCGTACCTTTCCCTTAGGCTGGTGAAAACACCTTCAATCGAGCAAAGCTCCTCAATGTCGGATTTGTGGAGGCATCGAAAGAGAACAATTATGACTGTTTCATATTCAGCGATGTTGATATCATACCTGAGAACGACAGAAATCTGTACCGCTGTTCGCAGAATCCTCGACACCTGGCATGTGCCATGGACAAGTTTGGATATAAGTAAGTACCCGGATGTAGTTGATCAACCAGATGGTTGTCTTTTTTGTCTCTTTTCTTTTCCACTCTTTCTCTTTCACTCACTTTTTCTCTTTATCTTGATTTTTCTCTTGCTTTATCTCCTTTGTCTCGTGCCTGTCCCTCTCCTTCTCTCTCTTTCTTTCTCCTCCTCTCTCTTTCTTTCTCCTCCTCTCTCTTTCTCTCTCCTCCCCTCTCTCTCTCTCCTCCAATCTCTCTCTCTGTCTCTCTGTCTCTGTCTCTCTCTCTCTCTCTGTCTCCTCCAATCTCTCCTCCTGCTCCTCCCTTTTCCCCAATATTCAGATTGTTGGTGAGGTTTTTGGATGCGTGGTGACCTGGTCAGAACAATTGTGATTGCAGTGGGATGAGCTTTCATGTGTTGTTGCAGCAGATATTACATTCCTGGTGTGTTAGTAAAGGAGGTGTAATTAGAGTAATGAGAGGAGCTGATTTCTGCAAGATTAAAATGGAATCCCGGACAATCATGTCGGCAGTAAGTGTCTGCAGCTTGCACGACTTAAGCTCAGAATTGCTGAGCTGGAAACTGAGTTGCAGAAATTGTGGAGCATCAGGGAGGGGGAGAGTTACCTAGACATTTTGTTCCAGGATGCAGTCACACCCCTTAGAGAAGGGAGAACATTAGAGATGGCCAATGGTCAGGGACAGGAGGGTGTGACTGCAAGTGAGGCAAGTTTTGTTTTAGAGATACAGCACTGAAACAGGCCCTTCGGCCCACTGAGTCTGTGCCGACCATCAACCACCCATATATACTAATCCTACACTAATTCCATATTCCTACTACATCCCCACCTGTCCCTATATTCCCCTACCACCTACCTATACTAGGGGCAATTTATAATGGCCAATTTACCTATCAACCTGCAAGTCTTTTGGCTGTGGGAGGAAACCGGAGCACCCGGAGGAAACCCACGCAGACACAGGGAGAACTTGCAAACTCCACACAGGCAGTACCCAGAATTGAACCCGGGTCGCTGGAGCTGTGAGGCTGCGGTGCTAACCACTGCGCCACTGTGTCGCCCCGTAGGTGGAATCAGCATGTAGTGATGGAGGAGTCTCAGCCCCGACCTTGGCCAACAGGTACGAGGTCCTTACTACCTGTGTGGATGAAGAGAAGGACTGCAAGGTGGAGGAGCGGACTGACCATGGCACCATGGTGAAAGATGCCATTCCAGTGTGGGGAGCGAAGAGGAATGTGGTAGTGATAGGAGACAGTATAGTCAGGGGGATAGATACTGTTCTCTGTAGACGTGACTGGGAGCTCCGACGGCTGTGTTACCTGCCCGGTGCCAGGGTTAAGGACATCTCCTTGCGGCTGGAGAGGAACCTGGAATGGGAGAGGGAGGATCCAGTTGTCATGGTCCATGTGGGAACTAATGACATAGGTAGAACCAGAAACGATATACTGCTTAGAGAATTTGAGGAGTTAGGGTCCAAACTAAAACACAGAACATCGAAGGTAATCATCTCCGGATTGTTAGCTGAGCCACGTGCAAATTGGCACAGGGTCAAGCAGGGTGGCTCAAAGAGTGGTGTGGGAAGAAGGGGTTTCGATTCTTTGGGCACAGGCATCAGTACTCAGGGAAGAGGGAGCTATTCCGTTGGGATGGACTTCATTTGAACCGGGCTGGAACCAGTGTCCTGATCAATTGCATAATTAGGGCTGTGGACAGGGCTTTAAACTAACACAGGTAGGGTGGGGGGGGGGGGGGGTGGGTGTGATGCGGGGAGTGTTGGGTAAAAGGAAATTTAGAAATCCAAAGAGAGAGGTCAGGGCATTGGAGCAGGATAGTGATGTGGGAAACTCTCAACAGAATGGGACAGGAAGGGACAGATAACAAAAATTGTACATTGGCAAATAAGGTCACTGCAGGGAATAAAAAAATGAAATTGAAGTTCCTTTATCTGAACGCACAAAGCATAAGCATCAGTAATAAGGTAGATGAACTAGTGGCACGAATAGAGATAAATGATCTACATCTAATTGCCATTACCAAGACGTAGTTACAAGAAGATCAAGGTTGGGAAATAAATATTCCAGGATACACAATATTTCGGACAGACAGAATGGCAAATGAGAGGGGGTCGCCTTCATAGTAAAGGATGGCGTAAGGACATTAATAAGAAGGCATCTGGCCTCAGAAGATCATGAAGTAGAATCGGTTTGGGTGGAAATTAGGAATAGCAGGAGTCAGAAAACACTGGTGGGAGTAATTTACAGGCCCCCGAAGAGTAGTCATATTATTGGACAGAACATTAAATGGGAAATTATTGGAACATGTAAAAAAGGTAACGTATTAATTGTGGGGGACGTTAATCTGCATATAGACTGGGACAATCAAATTGGCAACAGTGGCCTAGAAGATGAATTTGTAGATTGCTTTTCTGACAGTTTCTTGGAGCTATACGTTGTAGAACCGACTAGGGATAAAGCTATCTTCGATCTCATATTGTGTCATGAAGCAGGGTTAATAAGCAATGCCATAGTAAAAGATCCACTGGGAAATAGTGATCATAATAGTGATCGTGGCACAGTGGCGCAGTGGTTAGCACCGCAGCCTCACAGCTCCAGCGACCCGGATTCAATTCTGGGTACTGCCTGTGCGGAGTTTGCAAGTTCTCCCTGTGACCACGTGGGTTTTCGCCGGGTGCTCCGGTTTCCTCCCACAGCCAAAGACTTGCAGGTTGATAGGTAAATTGGCAATTATAAATTGCCCCTAGTATAGGTAGGGGAATTGAGGGAAGGTGGGGATGTGAGAGGGTAATGGGATTAATCTAGGATTAGTATAAATGGGTGGTTGATGGTCGGCACAGACTTGGTGGGCCGAAGGGCCTGTTTCAGTGCTGTATTTCTAAATAAAAAATAAATAAAATACTATTGAATTTCATGTTAAGTTTGAAAGTGGCACATTTCAATCACTAACAAGAATCTTAAACAAAGCCAATTACGAAAGGTATGAGGGGAGAATTGGCTACGGTTAATTGGGTAAATAGACTGGAAGGTATGGCGGTAAATGAACAGTGGGAAACATTTAAAGAAACAATTCAAAGGGTTCAACAAAAGTACATTCCGTTCAAAAACAAAAACTCGTCAGGAAGTTAAGGAGAGTATTAGACTAAAAGAAGAGGCTTACAATGTTGCAAAAAACAGTAGCGAGTCTGAGGATTAGCAGTGTTTTAGAAACCAGCAAAGGGCCACCAAAAAGTTGATAAAAAGGGAAAAAAATAGAATATGAGTAAACTAGCCAGCAATATAAAAACGGATTGTAAGAGCTTTTATAAGTACATAAAAAGGCAGAGAGTAGACGTTGGTCCCTTAGAGGCAGAGACAGGAGAAATTATCATGGGGAATGAGGAAATGGCAGAGGCATTGAACAAATATTTTGTGTCTGTCTTCACAGTAGAAGACACAAGTTCTATACCAGAAATGTACCTAGGGGCTAAAAGAGTGACAAAATTAAGGATATTGGTATCAGTCAAGAAAAAGTATTGGAGAAACTTGGATTAAAATCTGACAAGTCCCCGGGACCAGATGGCCTACATCCTAGGGTTCTAAAAGAGATAGCTGCAGAGATAATGGATACGCTGGCTATGATTTTCCAGAATTCCTTAGATTCAGAAATGGTCCCATCAGATTGGAAGTTGCCAAATGTTACGCCATTTTCAAGAAAGGAGGTAGAGAGAAAACAGGGAACTACAGGCCAGTTAGCCTAACATCAGTCATTGGGAAGATGCTGGAAACTATTATTAAAGAAGTCTTAACATTGCACTTGGAAAAGCATAGTATGATTAGAACAAGTCAGCATGGTTTGACTAAAGGGAGATCCTGTTTGACAAATTTAATAGAGTTTTTTGAGGATGTAACTAGTAGGGTAGAGAAAGGGGAACCAATAGATGTCGTATACCTGGATTTTCAAAAGGTATTCGATAAGGTGCCACATAAAAGATTAATAGGCAAGATAAGGCCTCATGGTGTTGGGGATAATATATTAGCGTGGATAGAGGATTGGTTAACAGACAGGAAGCAGAGACTGAGCATAAATGGGGCATTTTCAAATTGGCAGGCAGTGAATAGTGGGGTGCCGCAAGGATCAGTGCTGGGGCCTCAGCTATTTACACTCTATATTAATGACTTGTATGAAGAGACAGAGAGTAATGTATCTAAGTTTGCTGATACAAATCTCAGTGGAAAGGTAAGCTGCGGGGAGGATGTAGAGAGGCTGCAAAGAGATATAGACAGGTTTAGTGAGTGGGCAACAAGATGGCAAATGGAGTGTAATGTAGGGAAGTGTGAAGTTTTTCCCTTTGGTCGTAAAAATAGAAAAGCAGAATATTTTTTCAAAGGTGTGAAACTGTTGAGTGTTGATGTTCAGAGAGACTTGGGGGTACTCGTACAAGGAACGCACAAAGTTAACATGCAGATGCAGCAGGCTATTAGGAAGGCAAATGGCATGTTGGCCTTTATTACAAGGGGATTGGAGTACAGGAATAAAGAAGTCTTACTAAAATTGTACATGGGTTTTGGTGAGACTGCACCTGGAATACTGTCTGCAGTTTTTGGTCTCCACATTTAAGAAAGGATAAACTTGCACTGGAGGCGGTGCAGTGAAGACTTACTAAATTGGTCCCTGGGATGAGGGAGTTGTCCTATGTTGAGACGCTGACTAAATTGTGCCTCTATTCTCTGCAGTTTAGAAGAATGAGAGGCAATCTATTTGAGACATACAAGATTCTGAATGGGCTTGTTTGGGTAGAAGCTGAGAGATTGTTTCCACTGGTCGGGGAATCTCGAACACGGGAACACAGCTTCAGGATAAGGGGCCGATCATTCAGGACTGAGATGAGGAGAAATTACTTCACTCAAAGGGTTGTGACTCTTTGGAATTCTCTGCCCCAGAGGGTTGTGGATGCTCCATCATTGAATACATTTAAGGCTGGGATAGATAGATGTTTGGTCTCGCAGGGAATCAAGGGATATGGGGAACGGGCAGGAAAGTGGAATTGAAGCGCAAGATCAGCCATGATCGTATTGAATGGCAGAGCAGGCTCCATGGGCCATATGGTCTACTTCTCCTCCTATTTCTTGTGTTCCTGTGGAACAGGTGTAGAATTTACAGGGGTGGCAGAATTGGCAGGAATGGGAGAAATGGGTTGTTGACGAGACCAAGTGTTGTTGGTGCAACACAGTTTAGACAAAACTTAGGGGGGCAGTGGATGTTAACTGATCTCGCAGATTATTCTTTGGCCAAAAAAGGAGGTGGAGGAAAAGGTCAGGATGTACTTTCTCGAATAAAGGTGGCCTTTATTGAGGACCAAACATTGACAATGGGGTGTTTTGCTTAACCAAATGTTGAGAGAAAACTGAAGTCACGCTTAGATGTTAGGGATAGAATGAGGTTGCTCCCCTGCAGAATTTGTGCTGCACTGTAGTTGTCTATTCAGATAAGGCGTTGTTTACATCCCAGGTGAGTGTAAAAGATCCCATTGCACTGGTTGAAGAATTCTCCAGCATTGACCCCGCAACCAACATTTATCTCATTGCTGTTCATGGGATCTTGCCGTGCGCAGTTTGGCCGCTGCATTTCACAAGTTACCTTGTTGGCTGGGAAGCACTTTGAGACATCCTGGGGCAATATATAAATGAGAGTTAGTTTCTGTCTTTCTCTGTGCTACTCCTGGTACCACTCTCTATTGCTGCCATTGTTCTGTGGCACCAGTCAGTGCAACTTACACTCACTCCATCAGGGATCAGTGTTGTCACCACTCTCTGGGTGATGTCTGTCTTCGGGTGTTGACCTGGCAGGACTGTTATGGAGGGTGGGAGGGATGGTGTGGATGACTTTCACTTTTCGCCTCTCAACTGACCGTAGACAGTATTTTTAAAAATATTGTTTTAGTCCCTAGGTGTTTTAGTGTTCAAATAAATAGACAAACGACAGGTTTTCTTGTAGGATGAAAAGAAATACAAATTATTCATTAAACAATACCTGAAAATATTTTCAACCTCACCCACTCACATATGCACACACACAAGAAGAGATAGAGATTGGTGGATAGCATGCATTTAAGTCTGATTGTTGTAAAAAGAGTTCACTTTGAAACAACCTTGGTTTTCTGGGAGGAATTGTTTTAACAGCGGTGCAGGCCAGGTGTTCCTTTTCTTGGTTCACTCAAGTATTACAGACTCTTCTGGTTAAGATTCAGTCAAAGTTGGTGGCGAGAATCCTGTTTCTCAGGTGGTGAGTTTCCAAGGTCACCTTGTAGTTTCTGCCTTTGTGGTTTAAAGATGTTACAGGCAGGGTGGTCTTCTTGGCTGGAATGGATATCTCGGCTTCCTGACTTTCCTGTCTCTGTCTTTCAGAGAGCTCTTTTTTGAGAAAAACCTTATCAGGCTTGATTTCGGTCAGGTGACCATACATGCTTTCTCCTGATGTGATCATGCAATGTCTTTGAACGTGTGGCCATTGTTAAACAATGGGTTTTGAATGTGGCTTATCTTGATAAGGTGGTGGTATGTCCCACCTATTATCTTGGCTTTGAATCTGGAGTCTGCAAAGGCCTTTGTCAACCCAATTCTTGAAGATTAGAGCCATTTAGCAATGAATGGGCTGCTTAGCATTTTAATATACCTTCCCCAGGACTAGCCCAGACATGATGGCTCTAGTGTCCAACAGTCATTATATATTTGCAGTACAGGAGAGGTCACCTGACCTCTTCCTCCATCTTATAGATAGGTTGAGTAAATGGACAAAACTTGGCAGATGGAGTTTAATGTGGGAAAGTGTGAGGTCATGCACTTTGGTAGGAAGAATCAAAAGGCAGACTATAATTTAAATGGAGAGAGACTCCAAAAAATGTGCAGCACAGAGGGATCTGGGTGTTCTTGTGCATGAAACACAAAAAGTTAGCATGCAGGTGCAGCAAGTAATTAAGAAGGCAAATGGAATTTTGGCCTTTATTGCTAGGGGGTTGGAGTTATAAAATAGGGAAGTCTTGTTACAACTGTACAGGGTGTTGGTGAGGCGGCACCTGGAGTACTGTGTACAGTTTTGGTCCCTGTATTTAAGAAAGGATATACTGGCATTGGAGGCAGTTCAAAAGGGATTCACTAGGCTGGTTCCTGGGATGAAGGGGTTGACTTATCAAGAATGGCTGAACAGCTGAGGCCTTTATTCATTAGAGTTTAGAAGAATGAGGGGTGATCTTATTGAAACGAACAAGATTCTGAGGGGGCTTGACAGAATAGATGCTGAGAAGATGTTTCCACTAGTGGGGGAATCTCGAACTAAGGGACAGTTACAGAATAAGGGGACACTCATTTAAAGCTGAGATGTGAAGGAATTTCTTCTCTCAGAGGGTAGTGAATATCTGGAATTCTCTACCCCAGAGAGTTGTGGAGGCTAGATCACTGAAAGTGTTTAAAGAGGAGGTAGACAGATTTTTTAAATATCAGGGAGTTGAGGGCTATGAGGAGCTGGCATGAAAGAGGAGTTGAGGTCTGGGACAGATCAGCCATGATCTTATTGAATAGCAGGGCAGGCTTGAGGGGCCGGATGGCCTATTCCTGCTCCTATTTCTTATGTTCTTATCTGCAGTAAAAGTGTGTCCATTGTTTTTGGAGTTTAGTTCATCAGTTCATTTTTACAGTTCATAATTGCTCCTGTTCACTTTAATTCATAACTGTTCCTTGTGTGAGCGTGACAGGGCCTAAAACCGCCAAATCTCACTTTAGTGTACGCAGCAACCTCTCGGTACCAGTATCTGCCAGCTCTTTGTTCAATCTGAAATTAAAAACAGAAAATGCTGCAAATACTCAGCAGGTCTGGCAGCATTTGTGAGGAGAGAAACAGAATTAAAGTTTCAGGGCGATGGCCCTTCGTCAGAAATGAGAGTGCTGAGTGATGTAACAGCTTTTAAGCAAGACAGGGTAAAAGGGGGCCAGGCGTAAAGAACAAAAGGGAAGGTCTGTGATAGGGTGGAAGGCAGGAGAGACATTACATGGCAAAAGGGATGATGGCTTAAGGCAAAAGGAGATGGAATGGGACAAGTAAAGAAACAAAAGATGGGTCTAAAGGAGGCATAAATGAGAATAGCAGAATCATTGCCAACAGCTGCCATCCAAAAGAAAATGGGGGCAGAGGTTACAATCTGAAATTGTGGAACTCTACCGCCTTTCAGACTCAATGTTAAGCACCTGACCAAAAGATGAGGTGCTGATCCTCAAGCTACTGTTGAGCTTCATTGTTTATATATTACAGAAGTAACCTATTGTATTAGTAACCCTATCCCTGATGTGACTGTTGAATTTTGACATGCTTATACTTGCGGGACACCTGTTCTAATATTTCCTTATGTGACCGGCCCGGTGTCGATTTTTGTCTTACTTTACTACAGTGAAGGTGCTACATAAATGTAAGTTGTTGTTGTCACGCAGTGAGGTATTGAAAAGATTACTTTTGTGTAGCACCTTGGAGTTGTAACTGATGCTGACAGTGAGGAGGAAAATATTAACATACTCGTGGTTTTGTCAGCAGCCGTCTATCCAGCTCATTAAACCATCGTGGCACTGAATGCGCCTGTCGATTTCTTTAGTAGGAGTTTATATTTTCAATTAAAACATCCTTGCAAAAGTTAACTGATGGCGACTTTTACCTTCCCACTAGTGTCGCCTTAATCCCCACACTCCGTGCCGTCCACTGCCCAAGGGATGGGCAAAAGAACTGCTCAAAAGCCTTAGAAAGAATAGACTCGAGCTGATTCCCTCAGTCTCCAGCTCCCTCGAATATCGACCCAACACCCCCTTAGTTATTTGCACGCACAGTCCAGCTCCCTTGTATAGTCTACTCCATGCAAATTTCATTTATAATGGCTTAATGCACCAAAACATCCAAGATGCTCACAGGAGCATTATCAAACAAAATTTGACACGAAGCCACGTAAGGAGATTTTCAGAGGTGACCAAAACCTTGGTCAAAGGAGCATCTTCAAGGAGATGCGAGAGGCTAAGGGAGGAAATTCCACAGCTTGGGTCTCGGGCAGCTGAACAGGTGGCCACCAATGGAGACTATGCACAAATTTACCACCTAAAAGATATTTTTTTCTCATTCTCTCACTTTTTAATCCAGGTTGCCATACACAGGGTATTTTGGAGGAGTCGTGGCATTCACAAAGGAACAATATTTGAAAATAAATGGTTTCTCCAACAGTTACTGGGGCTGGGGGACTGAAGATGACGACACATACAAGAGGTAGGTGAAACAGGTTCTTAAAAGAAAAAACTGCCATAATTAGGAGCATGTACATTTGATGACCTTCCATTTAGCTTTTCGCCTTTTGTTATAATATTTGTAATAATGTTGTAATATAGACTTTGGACAGATGAAACCTAATTGCAGTGGGTAACTTTGTTAAAGATTTTGCAACATTATTAGAGTTATAGAGTTATAACATTGGAAAATGGATTTTCTGCTGCTCCTGTTCAGGGAACTGGTATTAACCCTACTTAATGGTTCAGTTGGTGGCAATCTCTCACCGGAGTCAGAAAATCATGGGTTCAGGCCCCAGGGCAGAGAAACCGAGGTCCCGTCAGCCCCCTTGGGTGGCTGTAAAAGATCCCATGGCCACTATTTGAAGAAGAGCCGGGGAGTTCTCCCCCAGTGCCTTGGCCAATATTTATCCCTCCACTGACATCACCAAAAAAACAATTTCCTGGCCATTATCTCTGTGTTGTTTGTGGGATCTTGCTGTGTGCAAATTGGCTGCCGTGTTTCCTACATTACAATAGTTTACGCTTCTGTGGCTATAAAGTGCTGTGGGATGTCCGGAGACCGTGAATGGTAGTATATAAATGCAAGTCTTGTATTTTCTTTCCAGTTTCGACAGTCTCAAAGTAGGGTGTCGATGTCTGTGGCTTCCCCAGATATCTGTTCCATAACCACATGGGAATAGCAGCACAGTCGTTACTTTTACTGAACTAGCAATCCAGAGACATGCATTCAAATGCCACCACAGCAGCTGAGGAATTTAAATTCAGCTGATAAATAAAAATCTGGAATAAATCCTTAGTCCCATTAATCTGCAGATAACCTCACCACGCTGGTACTAACACATATTAGCGTTTTAATTTCTTAAAGGTCTGTCCGCACATAAGGTGGCATAGGTTGATGGGCCGAATGGCCTTCTATGATTCTAATCTCGGAGCAGGCTTCTCAGACTCAAAATCCAAACTGGGCAACTCTCCAACCGATAGGGGAGCCCTGGCTAATGTATTACAGCTTAAAGTGCTGATTCATGTAAACACCTGATGAAATGGATAAATCAAGAGATTTTGGGTGCATTTCAGTGATATTTATCACATTCTTTATGACTACAGTGCCTAATGGAGATTTCCCCAGTGTCCTGGCCAATATTTATCCCTCAACCAACAATCAATCGTCTGGTCATTTATCTCACTGCTGTTTGGGAGCTTGCGGCTTATACAAGCACACAACTTACAGCTTTAATACTATGGTACACCAAACATCAAGTGATATGGTATAAATAGTCTGAGGAACATGTTGCCTCAGTGCAATGCCAGCATCAAAGGTAGCAGGCTCTCAAAGCCGCGTGTTCGAGCAAAAGTTCAAAGATCAGGGCCACAGGCTCCAAATGTAATTATTTTTTGGTTCCCATCCACAAACAGGGCAGCACAGAATTGGTGGGGTTTGGGAAAGGTTAACATCCTGGTTGATTTTAAATACTTGATTTTATAATTTCACCATTTTTAAAAAATGTTTTTAAATAAAGTGGGTTAAAAATGTACCAGCAATTGGGTTTGTCCCTCATTCAAGGGCCCAGCCGGATCTCACATCCCTGAAATCTATATGACAGTTGCCACACATCACAGAGATGCTCGGTCTGCTCACCAGCTCCTCCCCTCTTCTCCCCAGTTTATAAAGGAAAATCAGTTGGTGCCAGGAACATTTGCCAACTTGACCAGCTCTACCCTGTGCAGCGAACTGCTGGGCAGTAAAACCAGTTATCCGGTGTATGAGTAACTATTGCCAACACAGCACCTTGCATGCTTGCCCCAGTTCACCCTGCTCACACTCTGGGCGGAATCTTCCTGGTGCTGCAGGGTTGGGTGACGAGACTGGGAGGAGAGCAAAAATATTAGCGTCAGGACAGCAGGCCGTGCATTCCCGCCTTAGGGTGATCTTCCAGAGGCTGGTCGTCACTGGGGATGCTACCCACCCGGCAACAACAGGTTGTCAATTTGAATAGATAACTGCCCATTTGATGGCTGATTGAGGACGTCGCTGGGATTCCCATGGCAGGTGGGGCCCCTATTGAAGGCCAAGCCTAGCAGGCGCCTGGAGGTTGCTGTAAAGGCCTGTGAGGCCTCCTACACCCCCACCGGTGCCACAACCATCAACGGGCACAGCTGTGGCCATCGTTTATATTAAAGTAAATACCGCCATACAGCGCTCCTCAAGATGGAGGTGTCCTCATAGTCCCTGTCCTGCAGCAGCAGCGCCCACCTCTGCCGGTGGAGCTGCAATCCTTCCAAAAATGTAGGACTCCTGATTTGGCCGGTAGCCTCAGGAACTCGTCCATTGTCCTTAATTGGGCAGTGGACCCGGAGGCGGCCTCCTAATTGGCTGTCTCGGGAAGATCTCTCAGGCGGGCACTCCGACAGCCAGTTTGGGGCCACGACCCGGAAATGGTCTCGACTCAAGCTTGTTGTATTTAGGGAAGCATTTTCAAAGAAAGACAGACACCAAGATGGCCAGTTGATAGGTTTAATGACATCATGGCGCACTGCCCATGCTCGGAACATATGAATATATTAAAACGTTTCCCCCTTTTTGTAATAAAATGTTTAATCAACTGTTTCCTGTCTCACTAAACTAGACAACTTTAACAGTGGAAACCAAATAAACACGTCTTTGTGAATATGCACACTTGGCATGATTGCAGCTGACCTTTTTAAAACTTCATGGACAAATCAAGTTTAGTAACTGGTTCACGAAGCCTTGCTGATCTCCTTACAGGTTTTGGTGTCGAGTCGGGTTTGAAGGGTTTGGTGTCAAGTCGGGTTTGAAGGGCTTGGTGTTGGTTCAGTACTTAAAGAAGATCTTCTTTCTCAGAAGTTGGTACTTCAAACATTGAAGTCCGAATTGGTGCAGATTCTGGCATGAGCTCATGATCAAGTGGATCATGCTCATGGTTTGGTGGGATCATGCGATCCACATGGACATTTCTCACGTTTCCTCAATTTCAACCAAGTATCTTGTGGTTCCACGTGCTTCTACTGCATTACCCACATCCCACTTGTGTGACTTGTGAGGGAGACTCAAAGCATGAAGATGCTCACTCAGCTTGAAACTGCATTCCCTTTTGTTTTTGTCATACTGATGTTTCTGACTGAACTATTTGTATTCGGCTTTAGCAGTCAAGTTTGGGACGAGCAGACTCAAATGTGTCCTTAACCTTCTCTTCATCAAAAGCTCAGTAGGTGTTACCCTGTGGTGGAGTGTGGGGTTGTTCTATACTTAAGCAGAAAATTAGCTAACTGCTATTCACCCACACAACATCTGTTTCTTCAGTGCTTCTTTAACCATCCAAACAGATCTTTCAGCTGCTCCGTTTGATGTTGGCTGGTAAGGAGGAGTGAGAGTATGTTTGATACAGTTTTGCTTCATGAAACTTTGGAGTGGAGCAGAATAAAATTGAGGACCATTATCTGAGACAAGCTCCTCGGGTAATCCATTACAAGTAAAAATAGACTAACTCGTCTGTTGGTTGTTCGGTGTTGGTGTTTTGATCCATGTGCTTGACTTCAATCCACTTCGAGTGGCTATCGATGAGTGCTAAGGAATTGTAATTTTTCTTCTACATGAACTCCTTTTGAAATGGTCGACTCGGCCATGACCACGGTTGCAAAGGAGTTTTAGGTGGCTTGTTTCTACAATTTTGGCAGATAGTACATTTGCTAATCAATGATTCAATGCTCCACAAACCACTGACCACCTCTAGGCGCTTACCCATTGTCTCTTGAGACAAGGAGGCCAAAGAAGAGAAGACGACATTTGCTAACCAATTATTCTAGGTCACTGTCTAGACTAGGCCAGTAAACAATGTCTCTTGCTGTGGATTGCATACTATTCCTGTGTGTTCAGTGTGGAGGTCTGCCAGACTCTTGGCCAGAATTTTACCCCCCTCCCCCCACAGGATTGGGCTCGAGGCAGGGTGGGGTACCATTCACGGTGCTTTCCCACCCCCGCTGCAATTTTAGAAGCGGCGGTGGTGAGGAGAAACAGCCCACCCGCTCCAGGCCAATTAAGGCCCTTAAGTGACCAATAAACTGCCACTTAGTTATTACCAGCGGTGGGCAGACAGCTCACAATCCCCAGAAGGCCGCCCAGTAAAACTTGGCGGCTGCCTTGCGGTCTGGGGGGTGCCCGTCTGGATCGGGCACCCTGCCACCCCTGGAGGGACCCCCCCCCCCCCCCCCCCATGGCAGAAGTTGCCCCCACTGCACTACATTCCCCTCTCTTTCCCCCCCCCATCCCCTGACCAAACTCCCCCCTCTTGCCTCGCCGAGGCCCAGCCAATTGTCCCTGGCAAGGCCCCACACAATTACCTTCATTCCAGGGCCAGTGTCCCACATGCTCTTCTGACTGGGTGCAGTCCCAGCAATGGCCACCGCTTCCAATGGCGCTGCTGGCCCGCTGATTGGTCGGCAACTCTTGGAGGCGGGACTTCCTGCCTCAGAGAGGTGGAAGTCCCGCCCAAGGCCAATTAAGTAAAGGCCAGCTCTGCAAAAGAAAAACCCGACAGAACCACACATACAGTCCAGTACTGGACTAGAGTCCTGACAGTGATCATTTTATATTTTTTATATAAATACTGTATATTTTATAATAATCACTCAGGACCTTCCTGCTCTCTGCATCTCAGCTGCTCACTGGATAAACTTCCAGCAAATATTTCAACCTGTAAAGCAGTAATCTAGGTACTGTATAATATTTTCTGAGCCTTTGGGCAATTGCTGTGTTTATTTTAAGCAATACAGATACTGGTACAGTGTGGCACAACCTATCTGGACACATCTCCATGGGTTTCTTTTTAACTCGTGACCCAAACAATCACTGACTTTGTGGCTCCAATCTTCATCTTTTTAAACAACCTTTCAAGTCCAATTAATACTGTATGTGTCCGACCCGTACCCGCCCGACCCAACCCGACACGTAGGGTTCGGGTCGGGTAACAGGCCTTTACAATTAAGGGCCTGGGCCACATAGAATCATAGCATAGCTTCCAGACCCAGTGGAGGCTCGCTCCCAACTTTCTGGCTGGTGGGCAGGGCCTCCAGCCCAGTGTAAAATTCTAGCCCTCATCTCTCAAAGAACCAGGTACCATCACTCTACGACCTCACTTAATGCAGCCCTGTTCGCATGACAACTCATTGCGATGATTGTACAACGGTTCACTTCTTCGTCTGGACACTGGTCACATTCTCTCCATCCATTCAATGTCTATTTGTAGACTGTTTTCAGCACTAAGTCTTTGAGTTTCAGCTGCAGTGATTGGAAAGTCGTCATCTCCTACTCCTGTTCACAGCCGACTTCTGAGTCCTCATGCAGCAAACGCAACAGTGCGTCAGTGAGACCATTCTCTTTCGAACTCTGATATTCGATGTTGTATTTGTACAGTGAGAGAAGTACAGATACGCCCTTGATGCTGCCATCATCAGTATTGCAGACTTTGGTCCCAGAATAGCTATTAAGGGTTTATGATCTGTTACGAGAGTGAAGTTTCTACCCAACAAAAACTGGTGACATTTTTGGTTCCGAAGATGATTCTAAATGCTTCCTTTTCTATCTGCGCGTTGTTGCGTTTGTTCTTTGTCAGGGTATGTGACGCAAATGTTGTGGGATTCTCTTGGCCATCACCCATGACATGACTGATTGCTGCTCCAAGCTCCTTAGTTGAAAGCTCAAGAACTTGAGAGACTTGTGCTCATTTGTCTGCACATTTCTGACACCTCACCAGTGAGTTTCCGATTGAACAGTTAGCGGTATGTCACTGAACTTGCCCTAGTATGCTCCATTTTGAGCAGAGAAACAATCTGCAGCTGATTCGATGCATGTTGATTTACCAACACCTTTTTACAAATTCTCTGTCATTTGATTGATTGCCAGTGGCATAAATACCGCACGGCCCTAACTCCTCTTCGCTTAGGCACTCTGGATTCACTTCAAGATTGTGAACTCCATGCTTGTGACATCACTACTTTCCATTACCACTGCAATGAGTTCCCTTTCCGGCTTTGGCCTTCGCTCGACAAGCAGTTAACATAGAAACATAGACGTAGAAAATAGGAGCAGGAGTAGGCCATTCGGCCCTGCTCCACCATTCAAAAAAGATCTTGGCTGATTGTCTAATTCAGTACCCAGTTCCCGCTTTCTCCCCATATCCCTTGATCCCTTTGGCATTAAGAAATGTATCTATCTCCTTCTTGAATGTATTTAATGAATTGGCCTCCACTGCCTTCTGCGGTAGAGAATTCCACAGGTTCACCACTCTCTGAGTGAAGACATTTCTCCTCATCTAGGTTCTAAATGGCATACCCCGTACCCCTGGTTCTGGACTCCCCAACCATCGGGAACATCCTCCCTGCATCTAGCCTGTCTAGTTATAGAGTCATAGAGAGATACAGCACTGAAACAGGCCCTTCGGCCCACAGAGTCTGTGCTGACCAACACCACCCATTTATACTAATCCTACATTAATCCCATATTCCCTACCACATCCCCACCATTCTCCTACCACCTACCTACACTAGGGGCAATTTACAATGGCCAATTTACCTATCAACCTGCAAGTCTTTGGCTGTGGGAGGAAACCGGAGCACCCGGCGGAAACCCACGCGGTCACAGGGAGAACTTGCAAACTCCGCACAGGCAGTACCCAGAACCGAACCCGGGTCACTGGAGCTGTGAGGCTGCAGTGTTAACCACTGCACCACCCCTGTTAGTCCTGTTAGAATTTTATAGGTTTCTATGAGAGCCCCTCGCATTCTTCTAAACCCTAATGAATATAGGCCTAGTTGACCCAATCTCTTTCCATACATCAATCCTGCCATCCCAGGAATCAGCCTAGTAAGTCTTCTTTGCAGTCCCTCCATGGCAAGATCATCCTTCCTCAGAAAAGGAGATCAGAACTGCACAGAATACTCCAGATGTGGTCTCACCAAGGCCCTATATAACTGCAGTAAGACATCCTTGCTCCTGTACTCAAATCCTCTTGCAATAAAGGCCAACATATCATTCGCCTTCCTAATTGCTTGCTGCACCTGAATGCTTGCTTTCAGCGACTGGTGTACAAGGATACACAGGTCTCATTACACCTCCCCCTTTCCCAATCTATCACCATTCAGATGATCTGCCTTTCTGTTTTTATAACCAAAGTGGATAACCTCACATTTATCCACGTTATACTGCATCTGCCACGCATTTGCCCACTCACCCAACTTGTCCAGATCATATTGGAGCCTCTTTGTATCTTCCTCGCAGCTCACAGCTTTGTGTCGTCTGCAAACTTGCAAATGTTACATTTAGTTCCCTCACCTAAGTCATTAATATATATTGTGAATAGCTGGGGCCCAAGCACTGATCCCTGCGGTACCCCACTAGTCACTGCCTGTCACCCGGAAAAACACCCATTTATTCCTACTCTCTGTTTCCTGTCTGTCAACCAATTCTCAATCCATGCCAGTATATTACCCCAAATCCCATGTGCTTTAATTTTGCACACCAACCTCTTATGTGGGACCTTATCAAAAGCCTTCTGAAAATCCAAATACACCACTTCCACTGGTTCTCCCTTATCTATTCTACTTTTACATCCTCAAAAATTCCAGTGGATTTGTTAAGCATGATTTCCCTTTTGTAAACCCATGCTGACTTTGCCCAATCCCGTTTATGCTTTCTAGATGTTCTGCTGTCATCCTTTATAATAGACTCTAGCATTTTCCCCACTACTGATGTAAGGCTAATTGGTCTGTAGTTCCCTGTTTTTTCTCTCCCTCCTTTTTTAAATAGTGGGGTCTGACTGTGGACATAGGACAAAATTCCTCAGCATCCTTGGATGCATGTCCATGCTAAAAGCAATCTTACATGCTCGTTCAAATCTTAAGATTTTGTGCGTTTAGTAACTTCAGTTGGATTCTCTCGTCCACAAATCTGTCTCGTAATGCATGGTCTAAGAATGTGCCAAAGTTGCAATGTAATAATAAATTCTCCAGTTCCACAATGTACTCACCAGCTGTTTTACTACTTTTCTGGTTCCAAATTTGTAGCTTTCCTCTCGTGGCTTAGGTTTGAAATGTTCCTCCAACTTGGTGTTGATTGTTTTGAATGGCACATCTTTTGTCTTGTTGGGAGCAGGAAGGTTTGTTATTGTACCATACACTTCCAGGCCAATTTCTTACATTCAAGAATTGCCTTATTGAGTCTGAACCGCTTCACTTTCACCTTTGAATTCTAAAATGTTATTCGCTCAGAAAAACATGCCCATTCTTTCAAAATGCGAACAGAATGGTTCTTGAGCTCTCCCATGTATTCTTAACCTTCCAGTGTATCCCGTGGGCACAGCCATTTTGTCCTGTTTCAAATGCAACAGTAACACCATAAACCTTCACTCTGGCTGTCTATTGCAGCGATACAGTCTAAATCAGCGTAGGTAGAATAAACTCGCCCCAAACCAGTCTAGTCGGTGGTTCAATCAGTTGAATACTAGGACACTGCAGCAGCCCATTCGACTGAGTGTCACCACGCGATGTCAGGAATAGAGAGGTTCAGTACAGTCCAGTTGAAAACTCTGCCGTCAGAGCAAGAAGGTCACCGGAAGCCAGCCGATCTGGTTCATCACAGTCCCTGTTTGATTCCATCTCTTCGCCAAAACCTGTTGCACATTGGGAGGCACTTGCAAAGAAAGACAGACACCAGGATGGCCAGTTCATGTGTTTAATGATGTAATTGAACACTGCGCAGGCTCATAACATATAAATTCATTACAACACTCGTATCCAAAGAGCATAAGATTCTGGCTCCAGGTGCTGTAAACTCTATCTTTTCCTCAAGTTAATATTGCAGTGAAGCAGCTCAAAGCAAGCCAGGTGCTCTGTAAATCAAACTGGAGGGGAGCAATGGAAAGGATTAATTTAAGGGGAAGCTAGATAAGTACAGGAGGGAGAAAGGAATAGAAGGATATGATGGGATGAGAGGAGGAAGGAGTGGGAGGAGGTATATATAGTAACATGGAAGCAGGAGTAGGCCATTCAGCCCATCGAACCTGCCCCGCAATTCAATATGATCATAGCTGATGATCTACTTCAATGTCTTTTTCCCACACTATCCTCATATCCCTTTATGTCATTTGCATTTAGAAATCTGTCAATCTCTGCTTTAAACATACTCGATGACTGAGCTTCCGCAGCCCTCTGGGATAGAGAATTCCAAAGATTCATCACCCTCTAGAGTAAAGAAATTTCTCCTCGGTCCTAAGTGGCTTCCCCCTTATTTTGAGGTGGTGTCCCCTGGTTCGAGACTCCCCAACCAAGATGCAACATGAACCAGCATGGCCCGGTTGGGCCTGTTTCTGTGCTGAAAATACTCTTCTCAGACTAAAGCAGGGAAGAAGATTAATCAGAACGAGCCTCATTGGCTCAACAAGACCTGCAGCTTGCACGCTGATTTTCACTCTGCTGTTGAGTGGTACGGCCAGCCAAGCTGTACGCCTGCACTGGTAACCTTCCACTCCACACAAATGGCAGGGGCTGAGGGGAAGAACCTTCCAGAAAGCTGCTTCCTCCGAGGCACAGCCAGGGTCAGGTGCACTGTGTCCGCAGAGCGATATCTCTCTCGGGAATCAGTCATTACGGTGTCAGCCGTGTCTCAGTGGGTGGCTCTCTTCGCCTCTGAGTCAGACGGTTGTTGGTTCAAGCTCCACTTCACAGACTCGAGCACACAATCCAGGCTGATCCTCCAGTGTGGTACTGAGGGGGTGCTGCACTGTCGGAATTGCCGTCTTTTGGATGAGACATTAAACTGAGGCCCTGTCTGCCCCCTCAGGTGGATGTAAAAGATCCCAGAGCACTATTAGAAGAGGATCCCACAACCGTCATCACCAGCAACAAATTATCTAATCATTTATTTCATTGCTGTTTGTGGGATCTTGCTGTGCGCAGATAGGCTGCGGCATTTCACTACACTTTATTGGCTGCAAAGTGCTTTGGGATGTCCTGATGAAAATTGATTTAAAACCTAACTTCCCCCACATCATTGAAACTTAGTTTCTTTTAAAAAGGTGATGGGTGAAAAAACGAGACTATTTTTTGAAAAACTAGACTGCTAGACATTACAGGGCAGCTCAATAAAAATAGAACCATCCATTTTAAGAGATTAATAGTGCTGTTGAATTAATGGTGCAATTTAAGAATCAAATGCCTTCGACAGCACCTTCCAAACCCATGACCTCTACCACCTAGAAGGACAGATACATGGGAACATCACCACCTGCAAGTTCCCCTCCAAGCCACACCATCCTGACTTGGAACTATATTGCCATTCCTTCACTGTCGCTGGGTCAAAATCCTGGAACTCCCTCCCTAACAGCACTGTGGGTATCCCTACACCACATGGACTGCAGTGGTTCAAGAAGGCAGCTCACCACCAGCTTCTCAAGGGCAATTAGGGATGGATAATAAGTGCTGGCCTAGTCAGCGACGCCCACATCCCACGAACGAATAAAAAAAAGATATCCCATCAAAATACAGTGAGGTATTTACCTCTCTGACTGTCTGGTGAGAGGGGTAGCGTGAATAAATTAGGCACCTGGGAGACCATCCTTCAGTTTTATTTTAGATTAGGGAAAAATCATTAAAATACATAAAACATACTAACAACACATGTTTTAGTACAAAAAGTTGAAATATTAGGTTATTTGATGACTGTTAAGAATAAAGGATCCCTGTTTTTTTTAAAATATGCTGTGGGGGTGAAATTTGAGAAATGCACATGGACTGCAATCTGCCTCCTACAGGCTGCTCATGGGGTGGCAAGTAACATTCATGCCACACAAATGCCAGGCAATGACCATCCCCCCTTGATGTTCAACTGCATTACCATCACTGAATCCCCCACCATCAACATCCTGGAGGGGTTTACCATTGACCTGAAACCTAACTGGACTGACTATGTAAATACTGTGGCTATAAGAGCAGGTCAGAGGCTGGAAATTCTGCAGTGAGTAACTCACCACCTGACTCCCCAAAGCCCGTCCTCCATCTCTACAAGGCACAAGTCAACTTGCCTGGATGAGTGCAGCTCCAATGACACTCAAAAAGTTCAACACCAGCCAGAACAAAGCAGTCCACTTGATCGGTACCCCATCCACCACCTTAAAGATTCACTCTCTGCTGCCACTGTACGCCAGTGATGCAGTGTGTACCATCTACAAGATGCACTGCAGCAACTCACCAAGGCTCCATTGACAGCACCTTCCAAACCTGCGACCTCTACCACCTAGAAGTACAGATACATGGGAACACCGCCACCTGCAAGTTCCCCTCCAAGCCACACACCATCTTGATTTGGAACTATATTGCCGTTCCTTTGCTGTCGCTGGATCAAAATCCTGGAACTCCCTCCCTAACACACTGTGGGTGTATCTACAGCACACGGGCTGTGGCAGTTCAAGAAGGCAACTCTCCACCACCACCTCCAGGGCAATTAGAGATGGATAATAAATGCTGGTCTTTCCAGCAACGATCACATCCCATGAATTAATTTTTAAAAAGCAGTGACTGGAAGCTGGAGCAGGTCACCTGGAGACTAGTCCATTGGATTTGGGAGGGGTGGTTGGGATGACTAGTCCATTGGGGTGGGAAGCACTGGTGTAACTAGTTGATTGGAGTAGCATGGTGGGGGAGTCCATTGGAATAATTGGGTGGTTGGGGGACTAGTCCATTGGGGGTAGGATGGGGTGAGGTGGATGGAGCATTGCGTGACGAGTCCATTGGAGTTGGGGGGTGGGGGGAGGTGGTTGGGGAGACTGGTCCATTGTGGTGGAGAGTGGGTTTAGGAAGACTAGTCCATTGGAGTTGGCTGGGTAGTTGGGGAGACTAGTACATTTGAATGGTGTGGGGGGGACTCTCATCCATTGCAGTAATGGGTGGGTGGAAGCTAGTTCATTAAGTTACAGGAAAGAAAAGCCTGTAAATTGTAGGAGGGAGGAAAGATTGAGGGAGAATTGGAGTTTCATAACTCTATCACGCTGGGCAAAATAAGTCGGGGGAAGGAGACATGACAACTTCTGACTTGTTGGAAAGAGACCTTTGCTAAACATTAACTGCTTAGTCATAAGATGAGGGAATAAACCATAACTGGGCTTGGGTTGAAAGTTATTGAATTTGAGGAAATTCATATGACATTCTAAACCATGAGGGAAAAGGAATAAAAATCCTCTTGACAACACCATGACACCCCCCTGCTGTGTAACCTGATGGCACAAATCTCAGGAAAATTCCCTCCCACCACTGACCAGAATTTCCTCCCAACAAATGGAATAACCCAGAGCTTCCCCCACCCAACCATCGAAAGAACAACAGCTTTACATTTTTGGCCTCTTAGACAAAAGATGGAAAAAAGCCTGTCCAATTATGGCGGAAACTGAATATATATAGGCATCAAAGGAAGCACAGGGATAGTTGTCTGGGTGTATCTAGCTACCTGGTGGGAGATAAATCATCTCAACAGTTGCTGCTAAGCACAAGGAAGAAACAACAATACATTTCCAATGAGAAACAAGATAATTTCTAGAGCAGTTAATTGACAGAATCATTCTCAGTCTGTCTATGTAACACTTACCAGTAGACTGGGGCAGTCAGCCTGTTACCTTTTCGAACTCGTTCCCTCACTCTCCGCCCCACTCAATCCCCCTCACGCATTCTGTCACTCGCTTTCCCCTCCCACCCCCACTTCCCTGCCCTGCTTTTTACAACTCTTAGTAAATCCTAAATCTTTTGCCAAGCCTTTTGGCCACTCTTTCCAAAATGTCCTTCTTTGCCTTGGCACATTGTGTTCATTGACAAACCTGTGGAGTGCCTCGGGAAGTTTTTCTGCATTAAAGAATGCTTATTTATATGAACTCCACCTAATTCATGGTGGACATAGAACTGCATATATTTTGGCACAAAGTCTTATTAATCCAATCTTTCCATGGCCTCTCCCCTCCCTATCGCTAACCTTCTGCAACCCCACAAGTCTCCAGGATCTGTGCCCTCAGCTAATTCTGGCCTCATGCACGTCCCTGATTTTAATCGCCCACCATTGGCGGCCGTGCCTTCAGCTCCCTGGGCCCTAAACTCCCCACCTCTCTCTCCTCCTTTAAGACGCTGCTTGGAACCTACCTCTTTGACCAAACTTTTGATCACCTGTCCTAATATCTCCTTATGTGGCTTGGTGTCAAAATTTTGTTTCATGCTACTGTGAAGTGCCTCGGGATGTTTTACCAAGTTAAATGTGCTACAGAAGTGTAAGTTGTCTTGGTGTTATTAAAATGAGGCTTTAAATCATACTCATCAGATCCTTTGTATTAAGGAAGTGTCTTTGCTCTATATCTCATAGGGTAACGTTGAGTGGGATGGCTGTTGATCGACCTGAGCGCAACATTGGAAGAACCAAAATGATACGGCACCAAAGAGACAAAGGAAATGAGGTCAATGAGAAAAAGTGAGTCAAAAATTGCCACTTCGCACACCACGGTCAAAGGGCAACAATATTGGAAGCCAAAAATGATCTTGCATCACTGATAGAGGAGGAGAATGGAGGCATTCAGGATTATCATAGAATTTCAGAGTGGCAGATGTTACAAGGGAACAAATATTTTTGATGTTTGCATAGAATATACAGCAAGGCCATCTACTTTGAACTCTGTAACATCACCCTCTTTCGCCACTGCCTCAGCACATCTGCTGCTGAAGCCATCATCCATGCCTTTAGTCATCTCCAGACTTGACGATTCCAGGCCTCCCATCCTCTGTAATCTTCACACCATCCAAAGCTCTGCAGCCACTCTGCTATTCTGCACCAATTTCCACTTATTCTCTCTACTCACTGGCTACAATCACCCAATGCCTCAGATTTAAAATTATCGTCCTTTTTTAAATTTAAATTCCATTATGGTCTCATCCATCCATCTCTCTGTAACCTCCTCCCAGCTCTACAGCCCTGGCCTCTTTGTGCCTCTCTCACACTTCTTTCATTCCACCATTGGTGGCTATGTCTTCAACTGTCCATGCTTTACACACTCTGAAATTTCCTCCCTCAATCACTTCAGCTCCCTCTACCCTTTATCAGGCCCTCCTTAAAACCCATATCTTTGTCCAAGTGTTTGGTCACCCTTCCAAATATCTCCTCCTTTGGCTTGCTGTCCAGTTTTGGCTGAACATACTTACATGAAATGCCTTTGGACGTTTACCTGCATAAATGCAAGTTTCTAATTTTCAATGTTTTCGAGATTGCCTTGTCAGTGCAGGATGCCCCAAACATGCTGTTGTGTTGTAGAGAACTAGACATCACAGCCAGTGTCAAATAGGACCTCATCCAGTGTCCACGACGTGCACTTTACTGGGGGGGGTCACACTGGATAGGAATGAGCAAGGACCCTGGCTGATTCTCCTCAAGCCCTCCTTATAACCTCCCATTAAGAAAGGGGGTTAGTTTCTCAGGCAAAGCTATTGGTCCTGTAGTTCCAAGAACAGGGGCTGTTTTTGTTGCAGCTTTCCTGAAGTATTTTTCTGTGTTATCTTTACATTTTACTTTCCTTCTCTCTCATTCTTCACCCCTCTGTTCCCTTCGCTGGCAGTTTCCTAGAGGATGATTTCATACTGTCCCATTAGCAAATGCAGCTTTCCAGTATTTCCTCAAGTGGCCAACCTTCATCTGAGCGTTGTCAGGCTAATTAAGCATGGAGAGGGCATTACAGCCAAGGATAATTATATACACACACACATACATGCACATACCAGCAGAAGGCTCACTGATAGGCAGGAACCCTGGCTCATCCTCTTCCTTAATCTCCCACCAAAGTTGGCCTCTGTCCCTCCTCACTGCAGAGTGGCTCCCAGCTTCTTTACTGGCTGCTGATCCACTGGGAGTTGGATGCGGCCTGAGATTAGGCTGCATGCCCTCTCAGCGGCAGCTGGTGCTCTTAACTAAATGGCTGAATGTAGCAAAACATCCAAGGTGCTTCAAGAGGGGAGAAAGAGCCCGTTGAACAAGCCAGGATTGTGGGGCGGGGGAGGGGAGACAAGCAGGCAAGAAGTTGACAGTGGGGTAAAGTGAGGATGGTTAGGGTGGGGGGGTGGTGGTGAGAAGGAAGGAAAGATGGTGGATCTACGAGTGTCCATGGCATAAGCAGGGACATCGGCTGAAGGAGGTTGCTGAAGAAAATTGTGGCAAGACTAAAACAGGATTCGGAAACATGGTCAATGATAGTAAAATCAATGCATTTAAGGATAATGGGGGAATTGTCAAGAGATGGGGGTGGGTGAAGAAAATGGTTCTGTAAATGAAAAGTATGTTTTGAAACTTGAAATTCTGGACACCATTGAGTTAAATTCAGCATTTGTTTCACCCATTGACTGTGAATAGTCTAAAAAATGAATAACTTTAAAACCAGCGCCTTAAATCCAATCCTTCCTCTCTTTCCAGTTATGTTGTTTATAATCAGATGAAGTATACAAGGAACCAAGATGGATACAAATCTCTGAAATATTCATTAATCAAGATAGAAAAAAGCCAACTTTTCACCAAAATAACGGTTGATATCGGAAAGCCTCCATCGTAAAAAATCGGAAATGTGCCTTTTCTACCTCCAACTGGAGTTGAATTCACCAAAGAAATGTGTGCAGCTGCTGCTTAGGATGACTACTCACACATTTAAACAAAACAAAAACATGGAGTTCTGTGACTCAAGTCTCCTCACCTTGAAGAGAATAGTCTTCTATTCTGTCTCTTCCTTCTGTGGATCTGAGGGATGAGGGTGGGTATTGAAGTTGGTTTGTTTCTCTTGGGCAGAGAAAGAGTTTCTAACCCTACTTGGGAAATGAGAAGACTCAGAAGGGTGTGAATATGTGCGAGTACAAAGGAATGATCTCTGGCACATGCACACCAACCCTCAGCTTCGGAATGATATCTTGCATTGATTCTGCCACGTTTCCCTTCGAATCTTTCTTTTTGGACATGAAGGGACCAATCAACCATTTATAAATTATTTGGGAGATTTCTCATTGTAGCAAGTCCTCCCATGTTTGCAGTTTTCTCCTCTATTCTGTATCAGAGGATACCGCCAACTTGAGTCTACCAGGGAGGGAAGAGATTCCTTGTCCTCTTCAGAGTCCATATAAACACTCAGGTATGCTGCTTACTTTTTTTTTATCCAATGTTTTATTTTTCCTGCCCACCACTTTGGCTTCCAAAGCAATTAATTCCCGTAGATAGTGGGGAGCAGAGGTTGTCTCCTGCAGTTTGGACAGTTTCTTCACTTACGAAGACCGCATCCATCAAAATTGTCCAAAGTGGACTTGACTTTTGCAACCACCACATTGGCCATTCCAGCCTCTCTCACTCTGGAGTAGCTCCGTATCGTGGGAGGTGCTGACTCATAATGGAGTACATTTCCACAGGCACCTGGTACACTTCAGTTCTTTCACCCAAGTGCCCATTCGCAAAGTGAGACGCAGAACAGTGCTATTCAATTGTGGGCATTTTGGTTGACTCTAATCTGGCCCTTGCTCATTCACTCAAGTGTCCAGATACATGGACTTTCCAATAGAGAATCACTGGTTAGGAATCAGGAACGTCAGACCCCGGTTGGATTTTCCTCAGTTGTAAGAATTATGTAACGCAGATCTGGCTGAGTTGAACCAACTCGACACTGATCAGGGATTGACCTTATTTATCTTTTGGGCTCAGTCCCGCACTGAGCAGTGCTGTTACCAACTGAGGCATCAGTTGGACACCTTTTGAGCTGAGCGCTGTTTTTATAAAATGTGTTGCCTGACTTTTTATTTCATTTGTTTACAACACATTCTGTAAATGGCATCATGTGTACAATCATGTGACTTCTGATTGATAGAACTTTAAGTTCTTTCTCTGCCACTTCTCTCCCCACTGACACTTTTTTCTCTCAAAGTTTGCCATGGCAGTGATTGCACCCCTTTAATGGAGATAAGGGTGGGACAAACAAAAATTAAAATCTTTTCAACTAAATTATCAACCAGTCTTCTTGGAACATTACTGTTCTTCCAGTCTGCATTACCAACAGGAAAGCTTGATTCTTCTCTGTTACCTCCATTAATTTTGGATTGTAAAGCTCTATTTGTAAAAGGTGTTTTTTTTAAAAGCAAGAATAATTGTAAATGAACCAAAGATCTCTCCACAAAAATGTTTAAATTAAAATTATTTGTGAAATGGAATATTGGTTCAGTTGTACAACATACAGTACTGGAGCTGAAACTGTGCAGGTTTTAATGTAATTGCGTAATGACTTGGGGGTGTGGAAAGTATCTTTATCTTGTAACAGACTTTTGTTGCAACCACTATTTCATGGATTTCAGGTTCCTGAGGCAGTACAGCTTTAATTCTGCTCTAACAGGCTTACTCATTGCCCCTACTGGAGTACTCAATCATCCACTCCTGAAGCATCACCTTTTTGTCCCTTTTCTCTTCCTCTGCTCCACTCCCACATGGTTTCAGGTCCCACCCCAAATCTCTGCGAAGGTGACTTGATCTCAGCTAGGGCAGCAGTAGTAGGGGTACTGCTGTTGGCCTGTGGGCTAGAGAGGGGCTTGATCTGTCAGGGTTCCAGCTACTGACCACTGTGCAACGACTAACCAACGTTGGATATATGCGTGTGGACATTGTGGGAGAGCAGGATCTTGACCATCATCATGTGAAGAATGGCAACTTTGGCATCAACCAAAGGGAGTCCATGAGTAACTACCCCAGCAAGAATCTTCACCTTCGGCAAGGGAGAGAGAAGACATTAGACACAGTTTCCTTTTACATGAGTTTTGTGCTTCTCAATGTTAAGGATGTCAGTGTTGGAGAGCAGAACACCACCCATCTCAAACCTCTGAAATGAGCTTCAAATAGTCAGGTCCAGTAGTTCGAGGCACAGTAAACCTTCCATTCACCTCCAGTCCAACCTCCGAAGAGTGTCCCTGACTGTACCAGTGTGACCTAACCTCCATATTCCATAGCATCCTATGGCCTCCCGAGTGAGATGAACAATTTAACAACAAATTAAGGGTGCTTGGAATTGGATTGAGTGCGTCCAAACAAATTTAACATTGCTACCCTTTCAACAGAAATAGGAGACTCGAGTATTTTCAGTTTGCACTGAACCTGGGGTCCTGCAGCCAACTTCCAATAAGGCTGTCCAAAACAGACATGGTTGGAAACGTTTTGTCACCCTCTGGCCCCCTCACCATAGCCACATGGTTGGTGCACAGTCTGCATATCCTTCTCAAAGTATTGAGGGATTCATCTTTCTTTTTGAACACTATTTAATGGTTACAGTTATGTTATCCTTTCCAGAATGCATTGCTTGCAAGAGAAGCAATGGGGGGGGGGGGGGGGGGGTGGGGGGCGACTGCTGGGATCGGGAGGGAGGGAAGGGGGTGATATCAGCTGGTTTCCTTCATAACGTACAGCATATTCTTCAAAGCACCGATTACTGTACCCTCTGTGGAATTAAACTTGAAATGTGTAACTCTTATGTAGAGTCCCACTTTAATTGTTTCATGAAATTAGTTGCACGAGGGATAGCTAGCACAAAGGCTATCTAAAATATTGTACAGTTACTAATATATCCCCACCTCCCCCTTCACCTCACCCTTGCCCTTGCCCCAAGACGGTGCTGGAAGATTATTTGTTGGCATTGAGGGGACTTTGGAAGAACCAACTCATCAGCCATTTCTATGACCTCAGGACTTGGCAGCAAATTAAGTATTTTTGAAGTGTAGTCACTGTTATGATGTAGGAGGTATGTAGACAACATGTAGATTGTTTTGACTTCCTGCCTTCCAAGCTAGTAGATAAACCCAAGCCAGTTAGTGAATCCAGTATTGGTTTGTGCTACTCACCTCTTGATCCCCCAAAGCCTGTCCACCATCTGCAAGACACAAGTCAGGAGTGTGATGGAATACTCTCCACTTGTCTGGATGGGTGCAGCTCCAACAACACTCAAGAAGCTCGACACCATCCAGGACAAAGCAGAGCCCGCTTGATCGGCACCCCATCCACAATTCACCACCGACGCGCAGAAGCAGCGTGTACCATATACAAGATGTATTGCAGCAACTCACCATGGCTCCTTAGACAGCACCTTCCAAACCCATGACCTCTACTACGTAGAAGGACAAAGGCAGCAGACACATGGAAACACCCATCACCTGCAAGTTTCTCTCCAAGCCCCACACACATTGACTTGGAACTATATCACTGTTGCTTCACTATCGCTGGGTCAAAATCCTGGAACTTCCCTTCCTAACAGCAATGTGGGTGCACACACATCACATGGACTGCAGTGGTTCAACAAGGCAGCTCACCACCACCTTCTCGAGGGCAGTTAGAGATGGGCAACAAATGCTGGCTTTGCCAGCGACGCCTATATCCTGTGCACGAATAAAGAGAAATTCTCCCCCCTCCATCCCCGCTGCCTCCAAGACTATATAGCTTGAATTTACACCACTGTAATAAAATCACGTGACATTCTTATATGATCAGAAACAATATGGTCGCCTGTAAGGTGGTGAACAGGCTACTTTAGGTCTAGTATTGTGATGTTGATATGCAGAAGGATAATTTCTGCTTGGCTGAGATTAAGGGTCCTATTACAAAGCAGCAGAGTTAGACGCCTATAAACATTTTTGGTACCCCCTCCCCACCACCGGCCCCCGGTCATTCTTTACCAATTTCCTCCTCTTATCCAACAAATATGTCAACCCCCTGCTGGGGTAAAGATCAGTCTCCTGTACTTCACCCAAATGGCTATGTGAGCCTTGACAATGTGGGGCAACAGGCTATTCGGTCAATGGTGCATCACCAAAAAAAGTCCAATCTTGTCCACACACAATGGCCAAACAACCAAGAGGTGGAAGGTGGGATTTTTGGCCAGACACAATGGGCCAAATAACCACCTTCTGTGCTGTAAATTTTCCTATGTTTCTATATTGCTAACACCATTCTAGCAGCGGTTGCAAGTAGCAATTGGGAGCAAGAGCTGGACTGATTAGTCCAATTATTAATACTTTGCTAATAAAGGTTAACTAGGAGTTTCTATGTTGAAACCCAACTCATGTTTTAGAGAGGGGTGAACACACATTTTTTGGTCCAGTTTTCTCCCCTGTTGTGAAGGCGTTAACTCTTGCTGGTTTAGTCATAGCCTCCCAGTTGACTTCACCTAATGAGGTCACTCCTCGTGTGCAAACCTCGACCATAAATGTTGGCTGCTGAACACGGGGGAGAGAATCACAACCGAGTTTCTATCTATCCTGACCTACTGAACACACACAGGCCCTTTCCAGCAGGAATTCTTGGATCCCAATGAAGAGTAGTTGGTCAGTAGGGGTTCCCCGCCCCATCTCCTGCCTAAATAGTCCAGGGGCACTGAACCAGGCTTGGTCATCTTGCCCAACATCAGATAAATTAATAAAAGCAAAATAACCCAGCATAGCCCAAGAATTGAACCCAGGACTGCTCTAATCTGTGATGCTCAGTATTCTATTGGAACTCGTCCAGTTGCCCAGTGAGACTGGGTATTGGCTGGGGAGCATTCTGCAGATTCATCAACCATTTTCGGTCAGAGGAGGAAGGAGATAACGCTGTAATGGTCATGAGTCATGTATTTTGAGAAACAATGAAAATACTGTTTCTTTTTTGCTTGTGAAAGAGAAGTGTTAATCATGTGTTGAGGAAACATTTGCAAAGTGCATTTAATTAAAATTTGAGGAGTTGTGTCTTTTCTAAGCTGCAATTAAGTAGACGGGGACTCGAAGAGAGGATTGAGTTGAATGACTTTACTGAGACGACCTTTGTGGGAGAGGGCATTTGTGGGGGCGAGTTAGTGTTTGCAGCTGGTGAAAACTCATTGAAAACTAAAGACAGTACCTCCTAATATACAGACTTGCCTGCCGGGGATCTACATATTGGAAAATCACAACCACACAGCCCACACTGGGAAAGATGTACCAAGAAAGTTATAGTTGGCTTTCCAATTTTCATATCTCACTACAAATGAGAAAATGCAAAAAAAAAAGCATAAGAAAATGTACAAGTTTTCTTTTCATGTCCTCGGGACATCCCAAAGTTCTTCACCACCAAGGTTTGAACAGTAGTCACTGTTGTTAGGGCAGAGATAAATTGTTTTTGATGGTGTTGGTTTAAGGATAAATGTCGGCCAGTACACCAAGAGAAATCTTCTTAAAATAGTCTTGTGTTATCTTTAACGTTCACCTGAACAGGCAAACGGGACCTCAGTTTAATGTCTCATCCGAAAGACGGCACATCTGAAAATGTGCTGCACTGGGAGAGTTGGCCGAGATTTTTGTGCTCAGTTCTCTGGAGTGGGGACTTGAAACCACAACCTTCTGTTTCAAGTGAATGGGCTACCAACTGAGCAACCGCTAAGCAGAAATTTAGGCCACGGCTACAGTACTGTGTACAGTTTTGGTCACCGTGTTACAGGAAGGGTGTGATCGCACTTGAGAGGGTACAGGGGAGATTTATGAGGATGTTGCCAGGATTGGAGAATTTTCACTATAAGGAAAGATTGGATAGGCTGAGGTTGTTTCCTTTGGAACAGAGGAGGTTTAATTGAGGGGTATAAAATTATGAGGGGCCTCAAAGTAATTGACAGAAGGGTTAGATTGGAGAATTTGTTCACCCAGAGAGTGGTGAGGAGTCTGAAATTCACAGTCTGAAAGGGCTGTAGAGGGATATGCACTATGGACTAAGAGCTGGAAAGTGACTCTCTGCAACAGCAACTCATCCAGTCCCCCTCCCCCGCCTTTTCCCCATAGCCCTGCAATTCTTTTCTCTTCAGATCTTTATCCAATTCCCTTTTGAAAGCCATGATTGAATCTGCCTCCATCACACTCTCAGGCAGTGCATTCCAGATCCTAACCACTCACTGCATGAAAAAGTTTTACCTCATATCGTGTTTTTTTTTTGCCAATCACCTTAAATCGGTGTCTTCTGGTTCTTGACCCTTCCTTCCAAACCCGCACCCTCTACCACCTAGAAGGCCAAGGACAGCAAACACATGGGAAAACCACCACCTGCAAGTTCCCCTCCAAGTCACACACCATCTTGACTTGGAACTATATCGCCGTTCCTTCACTGTTGCTGGGTCAAAAACCTGGAACTCCCTCCCTAACAGCACTGTGGGTGTACCTACCCCACATGGACTGCAGCGGTTCAAGAAAGCGGCTCACCACCACCTTCTCAGGGGCGACTAGGGATAGGCAACAGATGCTGGTCTAGCCAGCGAAGCTCACATCCCATGAAAGAATTATATTGCCTCTTCTCGTTCTTCCTACCAAAATGAATCACAGAATTATTACAGTGCAAAAGGAGGCCATTCGGCCTGTCGTGTTTGTGCTGGCTCTCCGCAGGAGCAATTTACCTAGTGCCACACTCCCACTTTCTCCCCATAACCCAGCACATTCTTCCTTTTCAGGTAACAATCCAATTCCCTTTTGAATGCCTCAATTGAACCAGCCTCCACCACACTCTCAGGCAGTAAATTCCAAATCCTAACCACTTGCTGTGTGAAAAAGTTTTTCCTCATGTCAGCATTGCTTCTTTTGCCAGTTACCTTAAATCTGTGCCCTTGTGTTCTCGATCCTTCCACCAATTGGAACAGTTTTTCCCTATCAACTCTGTCCAGACCCCTCATGATTTTGACCACCTCTGTCAAATCTGCTGTCAACCTTTTCTCTAAAGAAGATTCCCAACTTCTCTAATATATACTCATAACTGAAGTTCCTCATCCCTGGAACCATTCCCATGCATCTTTTCTGCATTGTCTCTATTGCCTTCACATCTTTCTTGAAGGATCGTGCCCAGAACTGGACACAATACTCCAGCTGAGGCCAAACCAGTGTTCTATACAAGTTTAACATTAACTTAAATAAAAACGAGAAATGCTGGAACCACTCAGCAGGTCTGGTAGCATCTGTGAAAAGAGAAGCAGAGTTAACGTTTCGGGTCACTGACCCTTCTTCGGAACCTTAACATTAACTTCCTTGTTTTTGGACGCCAGGATGCCGTATGCTTGATTAACCGCTCTTGAAGCCTAACACTGACCCTTGGGGAACTCCACTACAAACCTTCCTCCAGTCCGAAAACATCCATTAACCATAGAAAGTGTCAGAAATACGCAACAGGTCTGGCAGTATCTGTGGCGAGAGAAACAGAGTTAACGTTTCAGGCCTGAGACCTTTCATTAGAACCTGACCTGAAACATTAACTCTTGTTTCTCTCTGCACAGGTACTGCCAGACCTGCTGCGTATTTTCCAGCACTTTGTTTTTATTTCAGATTTCCAGCATCTGCAATATTTTTCTTTTATTATATCCATTAACTACTACTCTCTTCACATTTCTCTGCATTAAATTTCAATTGCAACTTGGCCACCTATGTATAAAGGAATCTGCCTGGACTTTACTTCCCTTTAAAGGTTTATTTTCTGTCGTCAAAAACGGTTCACCCATCCCTTTAACGAAGCCCCGCCCTCGCCTGTTGCCAGCCATCCAAAAGCAGGTCAGGCGCTGACCGCTTGCACATGCGTACAGCAGGCAGTCCGACAGGTGATGAGCCGCCTTCCTTCGGTTTGATTGACTGCTCGTCACAGTGGCGTGTCGATATACGATTGGTTATCGAGCGGAAGTGGGCGGTCACTAGAAGATATCGCGCTGTTGATTGGCAGACAGAGATGTCTGGCGCCGGGCCGGAGAGTGAACTAAAGTCCATTTGATATGGGGATGGAGGCGGTTGCTGACGTGTTGGAGTCTTACCGGGGCCGTGACCGGCTGGTGCGGACCGTGTGCTACAGCACGCGGCTCCTGGGCGGCCTGCTGCTGGCGCCGGGGGGCGGCCGCTCGGAGCTAGGCCGCCGGCTGCTACTTGTTGCACAGGAGCTCAGCAACTGCAGGGCGGCGCTGCGGCTCTTCGATGACCTGTCCATGTACCTGTACTCCCGTGGGTACGGGCTGGGAGGCACGGTAAGGCCCGGGGCCGGAGGCCCGGGCCTGTGGAGTGGGGGTTGAAGCCTATTGGCAGGAGGGGTTGCATCTGTCGGGGGGCGGGGCCTGTGGGCCGAGGCGGAGAGGGGGCGGGGCCTGTGGGCCAAGGCGGAGAGGGGGCGGGACCTGTGGGCCGGGCCGGGGCGGGGCCTGTGGCATATCAACAGCCCAGGATGTGTTTACTGATGATAGGGCTTCTGTACTGAAGAATAATGTGGTGTCTTTAGATAGCTGGCAAACCCACCGAGGCATACAGAAGTCCTGCGCTTCAGTTTCATCCAGAAACACGCCATTTGGCTGAACTGATCCATACCACTGTTTATGCTCCACATGAGCTTCCTCCCACACCTCTTCATCACACCCTTTCAACATATCCTTCTAGACCTTTCACCCTCATGTACCTATCTTGCTTCCCCTTAGATATTTGAGATATTGTCTTGGTGAAGATGCTTGTAGTGAGAAGAGTTCAAACAGTTCTAATTCCAATTTGAATCGAGTACCCTGTCTATTCTTTCAGGTGGATATAAAATATTCCATGGCGCTATGTTAAAGAGCAGGGGAGTTTTCCCTGGTGTCTTGGACAATATTTATTTCTCAGTCACCATCACTAAAAAAAATTAAGTCGTCATTTATCTCATTGTGGTTTGTGGGATCTTCCTGTGTACAAGCTGGCTGCAACGTTTCCTACATTACAGCAGTGGCTACACGTCAGAAGTATTTCATTAGTTTTAAAATGCATTGGGGCTTCCTGAGGTTGTGAAAAGTGCGATAGAAATGCAAGTCTTGTCCATATGACTGTTACTGCCTTTTGCCAACTGAGTTTAAACCAACTTTCTGATGATTTGGCAATATTCTGACCACGAATGGACAAGATGCCAGAGAGGAGATCTTCCCACTGTTGAGCTGGCTTTTCCTCTTATTTTTTCCACTCAATTCATTATTGATGGTGTCCCTCGCAGGTTTATGCAGCCCAGAGCTGTGTCAGTTAATCCACACAATGGCAAATGGAGAGGCCTGCTTTCTGGTAATAATGTTAAGTGTCAGTTTGGCTCAGTTGGTACATGTCTCTGCTCTTGAGTCACCAGAAATAGGAGCAGGAGTAGACTATATGGCCCATCGAGCCTGCTCCACCATTCAATACAATCATGGCTGATCTTGGGCTTCAATTCCACTTTCCAGCCCGCTCACCAAATCTCTTGATTCCCTGAGATGCCAAAGATCTGTCTACACCTAGCCTTAAATGTATTCAACGATGGAGCATGATAATGCTCTGGGATAGAGAATTCCAAAGATTCACAACCCTTTGAGTGAAGTAATTTCTCCTCATCTCATTTCTAAATGATCAGCCCCTTATCCAGAGACTGCCCCCGTGTTTTAGATTCCCCAACCAACGGAAATAATCTCCAGCCCCTTCAGGATCTTGTATGTTTCAATAAGATTGCCTCTCGTTCTTCTAAACTCCAGACAATATAGACCCAATTTTATTGGCCTCTCATCGTAAGACAACCCCTTCATCCTAGAGACCAATTTAGTGAACCTTCGCTGTACTGTCTTCAATGCAAGTATATCCTTCCTTAAATATGGAGACGAAAACTGCACACACTACTCCAAATGTGGTCTCACCAAGACCCTCTACAATTGTAGCAAGGCTTCATTCCTGTTCCTCAATCCCCCTGCAATAAGGGCCAACATTCCATTTGCCTTCCTACTTCCTTGCTGTACCTGCATAACTTTTTGCATTCCTTGTACGAGCACACGCTTTGAACAGTAATGCTTACAAGTCTTACACCTTTTTTAAAAATTTCTGCCTTTCTATTCTTGCCACCAAAGTGAATAACTTCACACTTCTCCACATTATACTTCATCTGCCACCTTGTTGCCTGCTCACTTAACCTGTTTATATCTCTCTGCAGTCTCTGTGTCCTCACCAGGTAGTGGGTTTAAGCCACAGGACGTTGAGCAGCAACACTAGGCTCACACATTGTTGCACAATTGAGGGAGTGTTGCATTTTTGGAGGTGTCAGCTTTCAGATTTATGGTCATTTATTTTTGTTTGCTGTTTGCTAATTAGCTCACTTTTATATAGTGCTTCACCATCCTCAGAACGACCCAACACTACAGTTAATGTAGGACCTTTACAATATAGTCACTGTTGTAGGAGAAGCAACAGCCAACTTGCGCATGGCAAGCTCCCACAAACAGCAACATGAAAACCAGATAATTTGTTTTTAATGATGTTGCTTGAGGGATAAATATTGTTCAGGACACTGTGAGAGCTCCCCTGCTCTTCTTCAAAATAGTGTCATGGGATCTTTTACATCTGCCTGAGGGGTCAGTTGGGACCTTAGTTTAACATCTCAGCTTTAAGACAGCACCTCTGACAGTGCAGACCTCCCTCAGTACTAGCTGTAGAGATTTTCTTTCTTTCTTTCTTTTGGGCCTCCTTATCTCGAGAGACAATGGATACGCGCCTGGAGGTGGTCAGTGGTTTGTGAAGCAGCGCCTGGAGTGGCTATAAAGGCCAATTCTGGAGTGACAGGCTCTTCCACAGGTGCTGCAGAGAAATTTGTTTGTTGGGGCTGTTGCACAGTTGGCTCTCCCCTTGCGCCTCTGTCTTTTTTCCTGCCAACTACTAAGTCTCTTCGACTCGCCACAATTTTATGTGCTCACAAAACACAACCTTCTGTCCCAGGCAAGAGTGCTACCTGCTGACACAGTCTGTCATAGAAAGGACTGCACCTCTGACAGTGCACCAACAGTGACTACACTTCCAAAGTAACATGTTGGCTGTGAAGTGCTATGGGATGTCCTAAATATGTAAAATACATTGTATAACTATTTAAAAGTTTAATGTTGATTTTCCAATTTCTAATTTTCCTCTATAGGAGGAAGACACTATTGTGCGGGTGCTCTCTATAACTGGGAACCTGGCGGATCAGCTCTATTATCCATGTGAACACCTGGCCTGGGCTGCAGACTACAGAATTGTCAGCATCAAGTCGGACAAGTGGTGGACACTCAGTAACACACTGTGGAGTCTGTCGCTGGCGCTGGGAGCTCTGCGGTGAGTGTCAGAAAAGGAGGAAAGAGACAATTTTAACTCTTGTCACCTAAAGAGAAAGCAGCTCCATTCTGACATTGATGCTGAATGGTGGTGCAGCCAATTTGTGCACAGTAAGCTCCCACATACAGCAATGTGATAATAACCAGATAATCTGCTGTTGGGTGAGGGTTAAATATTGGGACAAAGACACCATGGAGAACTCTTCTGCATTTTTTTTAAGATAGTGCCATTGCGATCTACATGAGAGGGTAGGCATGGCCTTGGTTTAATGTCCCGTGTGAAAGAAGGCAACTCCGACTGAGTGCAGTACTGCACTCAATGTCAGCCTGGATTTTGTGGGCTTGAATCCTAAACCTGCTGACTCAAGTTGCCATCTACTGATTCATAGCTGATGACATTTGAGATCTGTTGGTATAAGTGGCTTGGGATCCCTGGGCATTAAGGGGAAAATAAAATTTATATGTGGCTTGGCCCTATGCCTCCTCCCCCACCCACGATTCCCCGAGACTCCACGACGTGTCTCTCAGCACCCCGAGAATATTAAAAGTTTGGGGCACTCCTGGTTTAATAGATAAAGCCAGTGCCTGGTGTTGTACCGAGTGCTACGGGCCAAGTCTGGTTCCCAGTTGGTGCTGAGGCAATTGATCTCGGCAGAATGGTAGCATCTCTGAGCTATGGACAGGGGATAAAATGTGGCCAGGGTGCCTGCTCCTGATTGTTGCACAGTGCTCGATCCCTGCTGGGCTGGGCTAGGCTGTGATACTATCCATGGTCAGATAGCCAGTCACCACTTATAATTGGGAACAGTAACATACTAGTTATGTTACTTGCCAAGGAGTCCAGAGGCCTGGACTAATGCTCTGGAGATGTGAGTTCAGATCCCACCACAGCAGCTGGGGATTTTAAATTCAGTTAATTAATTAAATAAATCTGGATTAAAAAGCTAGTATCAGTATTGGTGACCATGAGCTGCCAGATTGTTGTAAAAACCCATCTGGTTCACGAACATTCTTTCGAGAAGAAAATCTGCTATCTTTACCCAGTCTGGCCTACATGTGACTCCAGACCTACAGCAATGTGGTTGACTCTTAACAGCCTTCTGAAATGACCTAGCAAGCCACTTAGTTGTCAAGAGGATGGACAGCCTCTTAAGGGCAATAAATGCTGGCCTTGCCAGCTATGTCCACATCCTGTGAATGAATGAAAAAAGATTGCTTAGTGGTGAAAGCTGAGGAACCAGGCAACCTTTGGGATTTAGTAAATATGTAATCAGCTAACATACAGGCTGAAATAATTTGCTTTTCCCCCTTCTCCTTAACACTAACAGATCCTTCAGAGTTGTGCAGCTGCTGAAGAAGAAACTGAAGGGAAACCATAATAAGGCTGACCTCGGAACAGAGTACGGTGAAAAACATGGTTATTGCAACTAGTCGCAGCTACAACAAGGACACGTAGCTGATTTATGGTTAAAGGAGGGACCTTTCATGGAGAGAAGATAACATGGTGGATGGGTGAACGTTACCACCTAACCTTAGTCTGATAATATCCTGTAGGACAAGAGTGTCAGATAGAAGTGTTTAGTTGTGGCCTAATATTGGTTTAAAAGGCCTGCGGATGGTAGGAGGAAGAGGACTTGAGGGAAGTGGGAAGTTCCAAGCCTCTGAGTCAGAGTAGGTCATAGTGTGATATCTCTGAGCTTCAACACAGTTGACTATGCAGAGGAGAGGAAGACAGCAAGGGTGTTGGGGCCCAGGAGAGTGTGGCGGTTGGATCTAGGGAGGAAAGATCAATGACCAGTGTAGCCTCAATAATATTGGGAAAGGCAAGAAAGATTGTATTGGGGGGGAGAGGGAGGTTAGAGGTACTGAGTTGAAAGGGAATCATCTGTCACCGAATTTTACTTGTAACTTGTCCAAGGAGCATTGGGCCCATTTGTAGAGCCCCCACCCCAGGGGCTGAGGTTGGCTAACTCAGCACAGAGAAGGGATAGTCATCCTCCCCAGATCATTGGTACTTTATTCAGGGAAGGAAGAAATACAAAGGTATAATTTAGTAATCTGAAGAGCTTTTTATGATTGCCATTCTCTTTTGTTCAGTGCACACACTTATTTTTGTCCTACCCTTGCTGCAGGGAAGTGCCTGACATCTGATTAGCAATTGCCGAAGGTATCCATTTGGAAACTTGGGAACAACGATCCTACATTCCATGGTGCCCTGCCACGATGCTCCACGTGCTGCCCCACAAAGAACTCGATAAATACTAACACTTCTTAAATGGCCAACCCCTTATATGCAGCAAAGACGTTTACATGGAGTTAAGATACAGATCAGTCCTAAATGTAAGATAGTCACTAATAAATCCAATGAAGAATTCAGGAGAAACTACTTTATCCGTGTCGTGGTGAAAATATGGACTCGCTACCACATGGAGGAGTTGAGGCCAATAAACAGATGCTTTAAAGAGGAAGCTAGATAAACTCATGAGGGGAAAAAGGATTAGAAGGATATACTGATAGGGCGAGATGTGTGGAGCACAAACACGAGAATGTAGCAGGGCTGAATGACCTGTTTCTGTGCTGTAAATTCAATGTGCATATATCAGCAGGCATTGTCCTAATAATGTTTTTTTTTTAAATGTTGTTTCCCCCTAGAGAATCGAACAGTTTGAGCAGACGGACCTACCGAATTCGAATGCGAGCGGAAGTTCTCAACATGGTCAGCAGCCTGGCTGATCTGGCAAATGCCATCCATTGGATGCCATCTGGCTTCTTGTGGGCAGGGAAGTTTCCCGAATGGCTGGTGGGACTAATGGGGATGGTTTCCTCAGTGATCAATCTTTACCAAATGTCCTGCGTGAGCAGCAGCGCCAAGGACCCATGAGAGGACTGCATGATTTTTGACCTAGTAATCTGGCAACGCATCAACATTTTCACGCAATGCCGATTCGTTTTATCGGCATGTTCAGGGTCAGGAGGCCATTTTTTTTTGGGATGGTTGGGGGGGAGGGAAGAGTTGTGTGCAGATGAAGCCGCAGACAGCCTTATCACCCCCGCCCTGCTGAACCTCAGCTGCCAAGGTGGAGAGCAAGTGCATCGTGACTTTATCCTGGTGAAATCACAGCTCTGCTCCCAAGAGTGTCATCAACCAGCTTATCCAACCTGACACTGACAAGGCACCATTTTGCTTCCATTCTGCCAAGCTCAAATACGTGTGCATTTTGGGCCCACTTTAGCAATCTCCTGCTCCCACCCTTTACCACAGAATCTTACAGCACAGAAGGCGGCCATTCGACTCACCCCATGCCTGTTCCAGCTCTCTGAAAGAGCCATCCAATCCCACTAACCATTTAGTTTTTACTCAGAGCCATGTTGAGGAAGTTCGCTTTGCACCACGTACCTGCTTTCCGGAATGAAATGTGGGATATTTGCTTTCCCCATGACCCAGTGGGGTAAGACTTTGCATGAGTCCAAGCCAGGAAGTCCTAGAATTTTACCTGTGCTCTGTGCTGAGTTAGCTAACCTCCTGGGATGGGGACTCCACAAATGGATCCAGGGCTTCCTTGGCTAGAGAACAGAACAATCAGTCAGGGACCTGCTCTTGGCCATTACTCTTGCTGGACTTGTGCATGTACACCCTTTGGGCAAGGCAGAGATCGTGCTCAGTAGTGGCGCCTTCTGTTTTGAAGCTCTGAATCTCAGCCGATTTGCGGAGAATGGCCACTCGAGGCCCTCTCGACATGATTCACTGCTTTTGGAAGAAGAGCAGGGATAAATATAGGGTAAAAATAAAAACTGGGTAACTTGCAGACACAGTAACTTTACCTCATTAATACCCCATGGAAATACAAATGTTGAAATCTTACATTTAAAATGGAAAATACTGAGTTAAGTAAGAGCACATTTATTTCCAGGTACGTATATTTTAATTACTCCAGCAAACCTTTTCGTCTGCTATCGCTCATTGTTTCTGTGTAGGGCACTGTCTCCCAGGGACACGCACCCCTCTATCAAGAGTCCTTAGACAGAAACAGTTAAATGTTACTGGAGCACAGCAACAAAACTAACATTTGTCATTGAACAAATATGGAAAATAATAATTGATGGTCAGAAATCTAAGCTACAGCATAAAAAAGTTTCAGAATATTTAAAAAGCTAAGTGCACTCTTTTATCAATAAAAACACTTTTTTCAAGTTTCATGTTCTCTGTGATTTTTTTGCTGCTGATTATAAAGATTTGTGCCCACAATTTTCTTTAAATTATTACCACACTGTAGAAATTAACGTCACCTAATTTGCACTAAAGAAATTCGAGTTATCTAATCGACTGAATTAAGCAATTTAAATAATACAGCTAAGCAAGACTTCAAAGTTTTTTTTATTTGTTTCATGGGCTGTGGGTGTCACTGGCAAGGCCAGAATTTGTTGCCCATCCTTAATTGCCCTGGAGAAGGTGGTGGTGAGCTGTCTTCTTGAACCGCTACAGTCCACCTGGTGCGGGTACACCCACATTGCTGTTAGAGAGGGAGTTCCAGGATTTTGACCCAGCGACAGTGAAGGAACGGCGATATGGTTCCAAGTCAGGATGGTGTGTGGCTTGCAGGGGAACTTGCAGGTGATGGTGTTCCAATGCATCTGCTGCCCTTGTCCTTCTAGGTGGAAGAGGCCACGGGTTTAAAAGGTGCTTTCGGAGGAGCCTGGGTGAGCTGCTGCGGTGCATCTTGTAGATGATACACACTGCTGCCACTGCGCCGGTGGTGAAGGGAATGAATGTTTACGCTGGTGGATGGGCTGCCGATCAAGCGGGCTGCTTTGTCCTGGATGGTGTCGAGCTTCCCGAGCTGCACTCATCCAGGCAAATAGAGAATATTCTGTCTTACTCCTGACTGGTGCCTTGGTGGACAGGCTTTGGGGAGTCAGGTGGTGGGTTACTCGTCACAGAATTCCCAGTCTCTGACCTGCTCTTGTAGTCACAGTATTTATGTGGCTGCTCCAGTTCAGTTTCTGGTCAATGGTAACCCCCAGGATGTTGATGGTGGGGGATTCAGTGATGGTAATGCTGTTGAATGTCAAGATTTTCTCTTGCTGGAGATTGTTAATACTTGGCACTTGTGTGGCGCGAATGTTACTTGCCACTTAACGGCCCTAGCCTGAATGTTGTCCAGGCCTTACTGCATATGGACATGAATTGCTTCAGTACCCGAGGAGTTGCGAATGGTGCTAAACATCATAGAATCATCAGTGAACATCCCCACTTTTTAAATTAAGTGAACCTTGAATCAAGAGGGGTAACTGTATAGTTTACCAAAATAATTTTAACTTGGGGCAGGAAAGGATGAGAAACAAACCCGTTGTCAGCTGTTTTTATATTGCACAATGCTGTTGGTTTCTGGGGTATGGATCTTGGACAGCAGACAGCAAGTAAACTACCCAGGGTGACCTGAATTTTATTTTAAGCTGCACCTTGCCAACTACTGGACTTGTTAGCTGTGACTGAGTGGGTTGCAATCTCACCTCTGAGTCAGAAGGTTGTGCATTTGGGTCTGGCTCCAGAGACTTGAGCTCATAATCTAGGCTGACACTCCGAGTTCAGTACTGAGAGAGCACTGCACTCACAAAGGTGCTATCTTTCAGATGGCCCAATCTGCACTCTCAGGTGAATGCAAAAAAACCCATGTCACTATTTTGAAGAGGAGCAGGGAGTTCTCCCTAGTGTCCTGGCCAATATTCATCTCTCCAACAACGTGGTTACCTGGTCATTATCACCCAGCTGTTTGTGGGAGCTTGATGTGCGGAAATTGGCTGTCATGTTTCCTACATTACAACAGTGACTGCATTTCAAAAAATACTGCATTGTAAAGCACTTTGGGACATCTTGAGGTTGTGAAAGGTGCTATATAAATGCAAGTCTTTCTTTAATTATTTGTCAAACGTGGGAAATTTCCATTGATATTTCTGTGGGAGACTCAAACCATTGAGAACCGACCACAGAACATGAAAGCAGGCTCACAGGTTTCCGACTGAGCATTGTATCTAAACACAACCTGTGAATGCTGCTGAAATAAAAAGCAGGAAACACTGGGAATAGGCAGTGCCTGAAAAGAGAAAAGGCCATCTCTTTGTATTGCTGTTTCACCGAGGGGCCCTGAGAGCTTGTAACGCAGAATTTAAAGAGAAGTCTCCTTCATGAAACTTTCATTTTGTGCTGGCTTTAGTTTCAAACGTGATGCAATTGTGTTGATGCGTTGCCACGGCAATATATATCCTGACTCAAGGAAAGCCTTGTTCATCCTTGAACAAAAGGGCTTGACAAAGAAATGTCAAGGGAGAGCTTATTGAGATTCTACGGGCATGGCTACATGGCTACAGTATCGTGGTTATATTACTGGACTAGTAATCCAAAGAATGAGTTCAAATCCCCCCCCAAGCCGGTGTCCGTAAAAGTGACTGTGAAGCTGTCGGATTATTGTAAAATCCCAACTGGTTCACTAAAGTCCTTTAGGGGATGGATGTTACCCTGTCAGAACCTAAATGTGCCTCCAGTCACAACCAACAGAACTCTTCACTGGCCTCTGAAGTGTTCTAGCAAGCTGCTCTGATATCAATCTATAATGGACATTAAATGCCAGCGGTGCCCACATCCCAAGAACGAGCTTCGAAAAAAATAGTGTTACTTAACCACAATCTCTGTAATCAGGAGCATTGTCTGGAGCTCAAGGATGGGGAGGCGAAGGGGCAGTTTGGATATTATACATAGTATACGTTGAATATGTGGAACAGTGAATTGTATTGGCAAATTCAGGAGGGAGCCTAATAGATATTTGGTAGAGAAGATGATTTAAAAAAAAAGCAGTGTTGATATTTTTCCAACTTTGGGACCAACTAGTTGATCCAGCAACAACAACTTGTATTTCTATAGTGCCTTTAACTTAGTAAAATGTTCCAAGGGCATTATCAGACAAAGTAAGGGATTTCAGGAAGATGACCAAAAGCTGGGTCAAAGGAGGAGAGGGAGTCACAAAGGTTTACGGAGGGGATTTGAGAGCTTAGATCCTAGGCAGCTGAACGCATGGTCACCAATGGTGGAATGATTAAAATCAGTGATACTCAAAAGGCAGGAATTAGAGGAGATCAGAGATCTCGGAGGGTTGTAAGGGTCTGAAGAAGGTCACAGAGATGGGGAGGGGTGCAAGGCCATGGAGTGATTTGAACATAAGGAACAATGTGGTGAGTGGTTGTCCTTGCTCACATATGGTCTCCATTTAAAACTATCCTTTCAGTGCCAGTTTCCCAAAAATAACCAAAAGCTTAAGATTTGCTTTGTTCTGGGTGCAATGGCTGGTGTTTCCCCAAACAATTCCCGAGTCAGAATGTTTGAGAAAATTTCACTTGAGGTGTGGGAGGTTTGTTGTCTATTTTGAGTCGCGAAGGGATCAAGTCAGGTGCGCAGATGTGAATAATAGATTGCTGAGCAACCACAACAACGTACCCGGATCAACCAACTAACCACAAAGGACTGAACGAGTTGAAAAATCTTTGGACCATACCAATTTTCTAGGAACAGGAAAAGGTCATTAATCCTTATCCTTTCTTTCCTCTCTGTTTCCAGAATCGTTGGTCAAGCCATTTATACACTCTGGACAACATCCTGCCCTAAGAGTCATAATCCACATCTCGGCTTTAGATGAGAAAGGTTTGCTGATCCCAGCTTCCTCTAACACTTATTACCAGGTATTTGAATACTTTGCCATAAGTGAACAGTTTGTCTGTATCAACCTGCTCTGTTCTCTGTCATAAGCCTCATTTATTGTCACCTCCACTTCCTAAAGGGACTAAGCCCAACCTTTCCCAATAACCTAAATTCCTCATGCTTTGAATCCCCTTGATTACTGCTCTCTGCACCCTCTGGAAAGCATCATGACCCTTGCTACTTTGCTGTCCCTGATTTCTGTCTTCAATCTTGATATCAGGGCCAGCTGGGATAATAACAGAAAGTGCTGAAAATACTCAACAGGTCGGGCAGCAGCTGTGGAGAGAGAAGCAGAGATAGCGTTTCAGGTCTGTGACCTTTCATCAGAACTGGCAAAGGTTAGAAAAGAATTAGGTTTTAAGCAAGTGAAGCTGGGTGTTGGTAGGGAAGAGAACAAGAGGGAAGGTGTGTGATAGGACAGAGGGCAGGAGTGATTAAATAACAAAGCTGTCATGGGACAAAGGCAAAGAGAGTGTTAATGCTTGTGGTGAAAGACAAAGCATTAGTCCAGAGAGAGTGTTAATGGCAGAGTAATGAGCAGCTCTGTCCACATGAAAAATAGGCACATGATTTATAAAATAAAATAAAAAAAATAGAAAAATATTTTTAAAAAGGCCAGTCATGCTCTGAAATTATTGAACTCAAAGGTTGAGTCTGCAAGGCTTTAGTGTCTAATCGAAAGATCAGGTGCTGTTCCTCGAACTTGCGTTGATGTTCACTGGAACACTGGAGCAGGCCAAGGACAGAGATGTGGGCATGAGAACAGGGGGGACTGTTGAAGAGGCAAGCAACCAGAAGCTCGGGGTCATGCTTTCGGTCTGAGTGGAGGTGTTCCGCAATGCAGTCACCCAGTCTGCATTTGGTCTCCCCATTGTAGAGGAGACCACGTTGTGAGCTGTGAATACAGTATACTAAATTGAGGGAAGTACAAGTAAATCGCTGCTTCACCTGAAAGGAGTGTTTTGGGCCTTGGATGGTGAGGAGAGAGGAGGTAAAAGGGCAGGTATTACACCTCCCATGATTGCATGGGAAGGGGACGAGGTGTCGGAGGTGATAGAGGAGTGGACCAGGGTGTCGTGGAGGGAAAGATCCCTTTGGAATGCTGACAGGGGAGGGGAAGGGAAGATGTGTTTGGTAGTGGAATCATGCTGGAGGTAGTGGAAATGACAGAGGATCCTTTGAATGTGGAGGCTGGTGGGGTGGAAAGTGAGGACAAGGGGAACCCTGTTGCAGTTCTGGAAGGGAGGGGAAGGGGTGAGGGCAGAAGTTCAGGAAATGGGCCGGACACGGTTGAGGGCCCAGTCAACCACAGTTGGGGGGTGGGGGGGGAATCCTTGGTTGAGGAGAAAGGAAGTCATATCAGAAGCGCTGTTGTGGAGGGTTGCATCTTCAGAACAGATGCGCCGGAGACGGAGAAACTGAGAGAATGGAATGGAGTCCTTCCAGGAGGCAGGGTGAAAAGAAGTGTAGTCGAGGTAGCCGTGGGAGTCGGTGGGCTTATAATGAATATTAGTAGACAGCCTATTCCCAGAGATGGAGACAGAGAAGTCGAGGAAGGGAAGGGAAGTGTCGGAAATAGACCATGTAAAGGGGAGAGAAGGGTGGAAATTGGAAGCAAGGTTGAAGTTTTCCAGTTCGGGGCAAGAGCAGGAAGCGGCAGTGATACAGTCATCAATGTACTGGAAAAAGAGGTGAGGGAGGAGCTCTGAGTAGGACTGGAACAAGGAATGTTTGACATATCCCACAAAACGACAGGCATAACCATGACCCATGTGGGTACCCATTTGAAGGAAGTGAGTGGAGTTGAAGGAGAAGTTGTTCAATGTAAGAACAAGAGAAGCTGGGATTGTTCTGTTTGGAGCAAAGAAGGTTAAGGGAAAATTTAATTGAGGTGTTCAAGAATATGGAGGATATGGAGGATTTTGAAAGAGTAAATACGGAGAAACTGTTTCCAGTAGTGGGTGGGTCAGTAATCAGAGAGCACAGCTTTAAGACAATTGACAACAGAACCACATTGTACCATCATCCTCGCCAAGTTTAAAATTTATCTTTAAATGGTGCCAGTGGGTGAAGAATGGGAAAAATCTGAAAAACCAGAAGGCTTAATTATTTAAAAAACTCAATTATCTAGTTATTTCAAACTAAGTCTTTTAAGGAGGTATTAAAAAAAATAGGATGATACTGTTTAAGCGGCACAGTATATACACTGTTATAAAATCAGCAGACACATGGCACTCATTACAATGTGATCTTATCTCCAAATAGAGACAGTTTAAAAACTCCTTGAGCTTTGAAATTGCTGTTTATTATATTTAAGAACCACCACCCCATGAGATTATGGCCTTGTAAACACTGCCAGGTATCCAAATAAACCTAACTTTTCCAAAGTCGGATCAGCAGTGAGGTAATGGCATATCAGAAAATCTTAGGCAGTCTGCCAGAAAATCTACTCCCCACCTTCCTCCATTGTTTCAAAAAGGAAGCATCTGCAGGGCTATGGGGAAAGAGCGAGGGGAAAGGGACTAATTGGGTAGCCCAATCAAAGAGCCAGCACGGGCACATTGGGCAGAATGGCCTCCTACTGTGTTGTATCATTCTGTGAATTGTGTTTTTTCGAAACTAAACCAAATTCTTTTTATCATATCCCGCGCTGAGTTGTGGCTGCATTATAAGAGAAGCTCAACCTCAACACCCAGTGTAAACAGAACCAGACACACTGGGAAAGTCTTGCATTTGATTCCGGGTCTGTGCTGAGCCAGGGTTCAGGATACTGCCAATTCATAGAATCATACAGCACAGATGGAGGCCATTCAATCCATGATGTCTGTGCTAGCTCTTTGAAAGAACTATCCAATTAGTCCCCCTCCCCCTCCCCATCCCCCTCTTTCCCATGACCCTGCAAATTTCAAGAATCTATCCAATTCCCTTTTGAAAGTTACTATTGAATCTGCTTCCACCGCCCTTTCAGGCAGCGTGTTCCAGATCATCACAACTCACCCTGGGACCTGGAGAGGAAATATCCTCTCAATCTTTCTCCAACAGCTGAAACGTAGGCAGACACAGATTGGAAACAGGATTAGGGTTGCTGTGGATGCCCTTGCTGAGTTGAAGGCCCTCTGACACTCATCGACTACGCCAAGTTGTCCAAGATCTTTATGCTCCCTAGATGCACTGGCTTACACAATGGAGCCACCGTTAAAGATTGACTCAATGCTCCCATCAATTTACAGGTGCCTATTACTAACCAATTTAGAATTAGAACATTACAGCGCAGTACAGGCCCTTTGGCCCTCGATGTTGCGCCAACCTGTGAAACCATCTGACTTACACTATTCCATTTTCATCCATATGTCTATCCAATGACCACTTAAATGCCCTTAAAGTTGGCGAGTCTACTACTTTTGCAGGCAGGGCGTTCCACGCCCCTACTACTCTCTGAGTAAAGAAACTACCTCTGACATCTGTCCTATATCTATCACCCCTCAACTTAAAGCTATGTCCCCTCGTGTTTGCCATCACCATCCGAGGAAAAAGACTCTCACTATCCACCCTATCTAACCCTCTGATTATCTTATATGTCTCTATTAAGTCACCTCTCCTCCTCCTTCTCTCCAACGAAAACAACCTCAAGTCCCTCATCCTTTCCTCGTAAGACCTTCCCTCCATACCAGGCAACATCCTAGTAAATCTCCTCTGCACCCTTTCCAAAGCTTCCACATCCTTCCTATAATGCGGTGACCAGAACTGCACGCAATACTCCAGGTGCGGTCTCACCAGAGTTTTGTACAGCTGCAGCATGACATCGTGGCTCCGAAACTCGATCCCCCTACTAATAAAAGCTAACACACCATATGCCTTCTTAACAGCCCTATTAACCTGGGTAGCAACCTTCAGGGATTTATGCACCTGGACACCAAGATCTCTCTGTTCATCTACACTACCAAGAATCTTCCCATTAGCCCAGTACTCTGCATTCCTGTTACTCCTTCCAAAGTGAATCACCTCGCACTTTTCCGCATTAAACTCCATTTGCCATCTCTCAGCCCAGCTCTGCAGCCTATCTATGTCCCTCTGTACCCTACAACATCCTTCGGCACTATCCACAACTCCACCGACCTTAGTGTCATCCGCAAATTTACTAACCCACCCTTCTACACCCTCTTCCAGGTCATTTATAAAAATGACAAACAGCAGTGGCCCCAAAACAGATCCTTGCGGTACACCACTAGTAACTAAACTCCAGGATGAACATTTGCCATCAACCACCACCCTCTGTCTTCTTTCAGCTAGCCAATTTCTGATCCAAAGCTCTAAATCACCTTCAACCCCATACTTCTGTCTTTTCTGCAATAGCCTACCATGGGGAACCTTATCAAACGCCTTACTGAAATCCATATACACCACATCCACTGCTTTACCCTCATCCACCTGTTCGGTCACCTTCTCGAAAAACTCAATAAGGTTTGTGAGGCACGACCTACCCGTCACAAAACCGTGCTGACTATCGCTAATGAACTTATTCTTTTCAAGATGATTATACATCCTGTCTTTTATAACCTTTTCCAACATTTTACCCACAACCAAAGTAAGGCTCACAGGTCTATAATTACCAGGGCTGTCTCTACTCCCCTTCTTGAACAAGGGGACAACATTTGCTATCCTCCAGTCTTCCGGCACTATTCCTGTCGACAATGACAACATAAAGATCAAGGACAAAGGCTCTGCAATCTCCTCCCTAGCTTCCCAGAGAATCCTAGGATAAATCCCATCTGGCCCAGGGGACTTATCTATTTTCACACTTTCCAAAATTGATAACACCTCCTCCTTGTGAACCTCAATCCCATCTAGCCTAGTAGCCTGAATCTCAGTATTCTCCTCGACAACATTTTCTTTCTCTACTGTAAATACTGACGCAAAATATTCATTTAACACTTCCCCTATCTCCTCTGATTCCACACACAACTTCCCACTACTATCCTTGATTGGCCCTAATCTAACTCTAGTCATTCTTTTATTCCTGATATACCTATAGAAAGCCTTAGGGTTTTCCCTGATCCTATCCACCAATGACTTCTCGTGTCCTCTCCTTGCTCTTCTTAGCTCTCCCTTTAGATCCTTCCTGGCTAGCTTGTAACTCTCAAGCGCCCTAACTGAGCCTTCACGTCTCATCCTAACATCAGCCTTCTTCTTCCTCTTGACAAGCGCTTCAACTTCTTTAGTAAACCACGGCTCCCTCGCTCGACAACTTCCTCCCTGCCTCACAGGTACATACTTATCAAGGACACGCAGTAGCTGCTCTTTGAATAAGCTCCACATTTCGATTGTGCCCATCCCCTGCAGTTTCCTTCCCCATCCTACGCATCCTAAATCTTGCCTAATCGCATCATAATTTCCTTTCCCCCAGCTATAATTCTTGCCCTGCGGTATATACCTGTCCCTGCCCATCGCTAAGGTAAACCTAACCGAATTGTGATCACTATCACCAAAGTGCTCACCTACATCTAAATCTAACACCTGGCCGGGTTCATTACCCAGTACCAAATCCAATGTGGCATCGCCCCTGGTTGGCCTGTCTACATACTGTGTCAGAAAACCCTCCTGCACACACTGGACAAAAACTGACCCATCTAAAGTACTCGAACTATAGTATTTCCAGTCGATATTTGGAAAGTTAAAGTCCCCCATAACACCTACCCTGTTACTCTCGCCCCTGTCGAGAATCATCTTTGCTATCCTTTCCTCTACATCTCTGGAACTATTTGGAGGTCTATAAAAGACTCCCAACAGGGTGACCTCACCTCTCCTGTTTCTAACCTCGGCCCATACTACCTCAGTAGACGAGTTCTCAAACGTCCTTTCTGTCGCTGTAATACTCTCCTTGATTAACAATGCCACACCCCCCCCTCTTTTACCATCTTCTCTGTTCTTACTGAAACATCTAAATCCCGGAACCTGCAACATCCATTCCTGCCCCTGCTCTACCCATGTCTCCGAAATGGCCACTACATCGAGATCCCAGGTACCAACCCATGCTGCAAGCTCACCCACCTTATTCCGGATGCTCCTGGCGTCGAAGTAGACACACTTTAAACCAGGTTCTTGCTTGCCAGTGCCCTCTTGCGTCCTTGTAACCTTATCCCTGACCTCACTACTCTCAACATCCTGTACACTGGAACTACAATTTAGGTTCCCATCCCCCTGCTGAATTATTTTAAACCCCCCCGAAGAGCACTAGCAAATCTCCCCCCCAGGATATTGGTACCCCTCTGGTTCAGGTGAAGACCATCCTGTTTGTAGAGGTCCCACCTACCCCAGGAAGAGCCCCAGTTATCCAGGAAACCAAAACCCTCCCTCCTGCACCATCCCTGCAGCCACGTGTTCAACTCCTCTCTCTCCCTATTCCTCGCTTCGCTATCACGTGGCACGGGCAACAACCCAGAGATAACAACTCTGTTTGTTCTCGCTCTAAGCTTCCACCCTAGCTCCCTGAATTTCTGTCTTAAATCCCCATCTCTCTTCCTACCTATGTCGTTGGTGCCTATGTGGACCACGACTTGGGGCTGCTCCCCCTCCCCCTTAAGGATCCCAAAAACACAATCCGAGACATCACGAACCCTGGCACCTGGGAGGCAACATCCCAGGAATCTTGCGAGTTCTGATTTAGGGTTTATCTAGCAATTCGGCAAAAATGTGAAGAAGATTCCTTTCAAAGCCTGCGGACACACAGAATTCAAACCATTGAATAAGAAATCTAAGCGCCAATAGGACTGAATTACCTGAGCTCAAAGGCCATGTTGTGAGGAATGGTCCATTTGGATAAGGCACTAAAATGGCCCCTGGTAATCATATGCCACCATAGACACCTTCAGGAGAGTCATGGGCAAAGGAAGGACATTCAATTCAAGAACTGCGTCATTTATTCGGTGTCCACATTATGTCTGTAAAGCACTCAAACTCCTAGAGTACATCGTAATTCCCCAAATGTTAGCTGAGGCGCAGTGGGTAGCAGTCTTGCCTCTGAGGTCAGAAGAGAATAGGTTCAAGTCCCATTCCTGAACGTGAATGTAAAAAAATTTAGCTTAGGAGTGTGGCGCAGTCTTTCAGATGAGATGTTAAACTGAGGCCTGCTATCTTCTCTCTCAGGTGGATGTAAATGGTCAATTATCTGAAGACAAATGTTTGCAGGGTGGTGGCAGAGTGGGACTGGTGTGTTGCTGTTTCAGAGAGCTGTTATATATGGACTCCATGATGAGCTGAATGGCCTCTTTCTGTGTTGGAGCCATTCTATAGGATTATTTCAAAGAAGAGCAGGGGAGTTATCCCCGGTCCCCTGGCCAATATTTATCCCTCAATCAACATCACAAAAAACGGATTATCTGGTCATTATCACATGTGGGAGCTTGCTGCATGCCAATTGGCTGCTGCGTTTCTGACATTACAACATTGTCAGCATTCAGTGGTTGTAAAGTCCTTTGGGACATCCTGTGGTTATGAAAGGTGCTATAGAAATGCAAGTTGTGTTTAATAATCTCCCACTTATTTCCTTGAAATAGTGAAATTGTAGTTAATGAAAGCTGTCACTAAGTGGCACCAGCATCAAAGATCTGATGTGCTTTGTTAAATTGCTCTGAGCAGCAGAGGGAGAAAGAGAGTCATTCCTGCTGAAAATCTGAACTAAAATAAACACTTGGAAAGTTTTGACGGAGCAGAGGACAGACACTGTGGTGATTTTTTTCCTGATGATGTGATGTTTTTGTGTTCTGTGTGGGATATCTTTTACTTTCTCTGCTTTCCTCGCCTCCTCAGGTCAATCAACTGACAAGATTTCACATTTGAAAGTAACATATCAATGGCTTTAAATGGAAGGTCAAAGCTGAACAACTGGGATTATGCACTGGATGAGTCTTTAAGTGAGGGAATTTATTTTGAAAGCCCATGCCCATTGAAACACGCAGCAATGCCAAACAGTAACAGGCAACTCACACCAACACACACCACACACACACCCCCACTAACTCGAAAAAGGCAGATTCTCACATACCAAATGGCCATACTGACAACACAGGCAAAGTTGAAATCAGCCAGAGTGCCCCCACCTGTGCAGGTGAGATCATTGGTTGACCACAGGTTCAGATTCAGCTGCGATGCCTCCTTCACAGTCGAATAGCTGCCTGACAACTTGTTGTCCAGACTCGTTCATCCAGAGTGGCTGCCCAGGCTGAGGTACCAGGGCAATTCACCAGCAGCTGAGAGAAGAGTAGCTGCCGAGGATAAAGCAGCTGTTTAAAGGATAAATAATGTGCATTTAAATAAATTCAAAGATTTCCCCCACCCCCCAGATAAAGGAATGAGCGCTCCTTCATTCCTACTCTGAACAAAGTAGCATCTGTGTTAGCGTGGCGCCTCTTTATCTCAAATGAATGCGAGATTGTAGGAGCTTGGATCACAACAGATGTGTCCAGTCAATGTACAATGACAGCTAACTATCGAAGTACAGAACCCTCATTAAAACAGAACAACACCCGAATGTTACAAATCAAACGGCAATTACTTGGATTAGTAACATCATTAGACTTTCATCTGACAGCCCTCTCTGCCTCGGTGTAATGACATTCCATGGAGGGCCCCATCACCAGCCCGGAATGAACTGGGATTGGTTCCTCATCTGTAAATGGGGATAATTTCTTTCAGAGTAATAGTTTTTTAAAACTGGATGCAAACGGAAATACAGAGTGTTTCCCCCTACAACACCCCTGCCTCTCCATGTTGAGGTGGGACAACCATTAGCCACAGCAACTCTGATCTGGGGAAGGGGAAAATCAGTCAGGGTTCCTGCTCCCTATCACTGCCCAGTGACCCACCTTCCCATTAGTGATCAGGAAAAAAAAAGACTTGTATTTACATTGTTGCTGGGTGAGGAAGGGGTCTCAGGCTCCCCTCTGGCCCCTTTCCTGGTTTGGCCGTAACAGGGTTTAACTTTTAAAACACAGTGTTTTAAGCTTCCCCTCAGTGAGTCCTTGCTCACTGCTCTCTAATTGTAATTGTAAAGGGACCAATCAGACAGGCTTTCTCATGTTTAAACAAGAAAGGTGTAAGTTTATTTACCTTAACACTCTAACTCTGTTAAAGTTACTAAAAATACGTTACGCAACCACGCTAGCATGCATACGCGATAAACACACATACACAAATAGATACAGAGAAGGAGAAAGAAGTAAGGGGGGGGGGGGGTTTGAAGTAGTAGATGGAATTCAGTTACTGTCTTTGGTTTGGATGTAAAGACCTTGATTGGAGTTAAGTCTTGCAGTTCTTGTTGGGGCCCAGTGCAAACATACAAACTTGTTTCACTGGTACCAGAAAGCTGAAGAAGTCCTCTTAAGCTGCTTCCCAGAAGGCTGCAGGGATCTTCTGTCTTGAGGCTTAAGCTGCTTCCGTGGGTCCCTGGAACTTTGCTGGAGAGAGGCAGATAGATGTTTTCTTCTTGAAGTTCAATTGCAGTCTGCCCCAAACCTTTCTGTGAGGCACAATTCAATCGATTCCCAGGTTGTCCAGCAGGTTAGTCATGTGACCAGCTCTTTGTTTGAAGCAGCATCGCCTGCGAGGGTTGTTGATTCTTCAAAGCTTAAGAGACACACTCGATGGGGGAGTGGAGTGCTGGCTCTTACACAGACAATGGCTCTCAATGTCTTTTGATCATCACTGTTGCCCAGCCCAATCTTGCTAATTGAATCAGGGAGCACTTCCATTGTCTCTCTATTCAACTGTCTCTAAGAATGCAAATGTGCAGCCATGTTTTCAGCCATTCAGCTCTGTGGTCTTTTTAAACAAATTATGTTCAGTCTCCAGTAAAAGTTCAAATAGTGTTCCATATGACGAAATTGATCTGTTTCCATTTGGCAGGTGTGGTTTCCGTCACAACCTATACATCTCATCGCTGGACATCTCAAGGCACTTTACAGCCACTGTTGTAACGTAGGAAACACAGCAGCCAATTTGCACGCAGAAAGCTCCCACAAAACAGCACCATATAATCTGTTTAAGTGATGTTGGTTGAGGGATAAATATTGGCCAGGACACCAGGGAGAATTCCCCTGCTATTCTTCAAAACGGCACCATGGAATCTTTTACATCCACCTGAGAGGGCAGACAGGGCCTCGGTTTAATATCTCATCTGAAAGGCAGCACCTCCAACAGTACAGCACTCCCTCAGTACTGCACTGGAATGTCAGCCTTGTTTTTATACTCAAGTCCTAGAGTGGGTCTTAAACCCAGATCTGTTTGACTCAGAAGTGAAAGCGTTACCAACAGAGCCACAACTTGGTCTCATTTTACCTCCCAAGCTCAGCAATGCTGCAGTTCAGTTATAATAGGTATTTAGATTAGGAAAACAACTTGCATTTAAAGCATTAAATCTTTACCAGGCCACTTCACAGAGGGAGGTAGCATTGGTGTAGTAGCAGTGGCCAGTCTCCCATTGTCTTCCCTCCATTAACTCACCCAAAACTTAGCTGAGCATTTCCTAACTTGCACCAAGACCCATTCACCTATCACCCCTGTGCTCACTAACCTACATCGGCACCAAGACAGGCAATGCCTTGATTTAAAAATCCTCATTTTCATGTTCAAATCCTTCCATGGTCTCGCCCCTCCCTATCTCTTCACCCTCCTCCAGACCCACAACCCTCCGAGATCTCTGCACTCGTCCAATTTTGGCCTCTTGAGCATCCCTAGTTTTAATCGCTCCCCCTTGATGGCCGTGCCTTCAGCTGCTTAGGCCCTAAGCTCTGGAATTCCTTCTCTAAACCTCTCCATCCTCCTTTAAGAGGCTCCTTAAAACCTATCTCTTTGACCAAGCTTTTGGTCACCTGTCCCTAATATAACCTGGTGTCAAATTCTGTCTGGTAGCACCTTGGGATGTTTTAATGTGGTAAAGGTGCTATATAAATGCAAGTTGTCACTGTAGTGGCTTTAGAAGTTGGGCATACTTAGTTTAGTTTAGTGATACAGCACTGAAACAGGCCCTTCGGCCCACCGAGTCTGTGCCGACCATCAACCACCCATTTATACTAATCCTACACTAATCCCATATTCCTACCACATCCCCACCTGTCCCTATATTTCCCTACCACCTACCTACACGAGGAGCAATTGCTAATGGCCAATTCACCTATCAACCTGCAAGTCTTTGGCATGTGGGAGGAAACCAGAGCACCCAGAGGAAACCCACGCAGACACAGGGAGAACTTGCAAACTCCACACAGGCAGTACCCAGAATTGAACCCGGGTCCCTGGAGCTGTGAGGCTGCGGTGCTAACCACTGCACCACTGTGCCGTATATACTCTATAGCGAGAATATGAGAGATGCTTCATGTAGTGTTTTTCCAGCATGTTTTTGGGGAGTTAATCACCCAGAATACAGAGCACAGTTTAATTTCACTAATTATTCACTTAATTATTTTTGTAAACTTAAATGGCAGATTCATTTAAAAAAATCTGGTATTTTGAAAAATATAATAAATACAGTTTGTAAATTAATAAGAAAAGAAACTTTAACTTTCATATTGCACAGGTGTGTAGTTAAGAAGAAACTTGTTGCTATCCATCAGTGCATTGAACAAAGCTCTAGGGACTGATCTCCCATGGCGTTGCTCACTCTTGGGTCACCAGCAAATATTGTCTTTGGGTGAAATCGGGTAGCCGGGGGTATGGGGTGGGGGGGAATAATTGAACCAATTTGCACAGACGTGATTCAGTCCCAATTTTAAAATCATATATCCTACATTTATTTTTACACTGCCATAGACTGTAATAACAGCGTGACCGGTTTATGTGGGATGCTTCCATTATAAATGTTTACATAGGTATTTATAAATGGGAAACTTTGATAGGCATTCTCTCCCCCAATCATTTATGCTTCTGTCTGACTCCCATCACATCCCTTACTCCTTCAAAATCTCACTGTCCCATCCCCTTTCTATCATCCCCTCATTCACATCGCCACCCCTACTCTTGCCCTTTTGAACTCTTTTCCTGCCTTTGCTCTATGCTCTCATCTCATTCTTAACCATCCATCTAATACCAACTCAAGTCCTCTCCCTTCCACCAAGGTGGGTGCTGAGAGACTCCCTTGCTCTCAACCTTTCCCTCTTCTTCCATAGACTCTACCTATCTGTTATCTTCAGAGACTTAGTTTGCTTTCAAAATTGAACTTTTTAAAAACAAAGAATGAATTAAGAATGAGGAATGAAATTCTCCCTCCCTCTGTCAAAGATGTTAGCAGGCAAAATAATCAGTAAGTTTCAAAATTCAACCAGTTTTTAAAAATTTATCTCTCAGTATGAAGAAAGTCTCTCACTCGAATCCCTCTCTCTTTGACCCTCATTTCTCTCTCTCTCTCAGCTTAATACACTTTCTCACATTTATACAGCACAAAACAAAAGCTACTATAGGTGTGTAATCAAAACAGTTGCATTATTTCTCTTCTTCAAAAAATCTCAAGATAAATTTTACCTGAGTAAAATTTTTGAAATGTTCATCCTAACTTTTCTTCAGAAACTCCCAAGCAGGAATTGCTAGAGGCTTATGAAAACATTCCACATTCCAGCTGACTGAATGATAATTATTAACATTCAACTGTTAGTCAACTTCCTTCCTCTGGTTCACAGTGACATTCTTTGAGTAAGCATGTGACACTTGATGGCAGGTTATATGGAACAGACTTTATTGGTTTCTAGTTTAGGTGACTGGTCTAACCAGACACAGAGTGGCTTTTGGTTCCTGGTTCTATCTTTTAAGCCCCCTGAAGAACAGTTGTGGAACCATACTCCTTTGCACACCATATTTTGCCACATCAAAGGTACGTGTCAATGATAGAATCTAATGATGTATCTGTTCCTGAATTCCTTTAAAATCCCAATCTATTTACGTAAATAGTTGCAGTTGTTTACATAAAGCTACTTCTCTCAAACAAGACTTCCTGGTGTAATCCTTTGAATCCTTTGACTAGTAGGCTTTATTAACCATCGATAAGACACCAGTCACTGGAAGCTTCAAACATGCTGCACGATCCCTCTCCAGGATCTTCCAGGCATGTACTAACCCGCAGAAAAAAGTCAGCTAGCTAGTGTGCCCCCGTGGGCCATACCCATTCTTAGCCCACGAATGACCATCTCCCCCAGGCCCAGGAGCTGGCCCACAAGAAGGCTCTCCAACTCCACTACCCCGACACCATTCCCCCCGCCCCACCACCACCACCTCAGCCACCCCCTCTTACTCCCACCACCACCAGCCACCTTTCCATAGCTGGTTACTGAAGATCAGAAGGCTAAAGATAGCCACAAATTGAAGAGCAGCTTTTAAATAATCCAATAGGGGCTGCGACCTTTCCCACCTCATGTGGAAATGGAGATATTTTCATTCAAGTTGCAGAATTTGCAAGCAGCCTGCATACTAGTGAAGTGGCTTAAATCCATACTGGGCACCATGCAACCCCCTCCACTGCAGATCCCCAATTGGGGGGCAGGGGGAAACATTTGAATTTATATCAACAGTTCCTTTAAATCTGCATTTCCTTTTCCTGTTAAACAGTGTTCCGCACACTCACCTGCAACTCTCGGTTAGAACTGTGCCCTGTTTCAGATAGAGTGTGCAGACCTTGGCATTGTGCCAGGGTCAATCCAGAGATCTCACTGAACCAGGTCCAACAGAAATTCATATTCAGCTTTCTATTTGCATTGGAAACTAGCCTCTTATTCACAAGATTAATGATGTTTGTTTCTGAGTCAGCTGGGGGAAGTTTAGTGCAAGGATGAGTTTCATGAATGAGTTGCAATTGCCCTCTCGTAAATCTTTTACAGGGCTTTGATATTGTAGGAAAGGAAAGTTGTGTTTATGTAGCACCCTAACATATCCTATGGCTATCTCAAAGCTCGTCATAAAATCAGTGGAGTTTTTGAAGTGTAGTCACTGTGACAGAGGCAATTAATTTGTGCACAGCAAGGTTCCTCAAAGAACCAACAAGACAAATGACCATCTGTATTGGTGAAGGGACGAATGTTGAGCAGCACACCAAGAGAACCTTCCCCTGCCCCCTTTTTAATTGTGCTATGGGAGGTTTAGTTCCAGCTGAACAGGCAGACAGGTCTTCTCACCCGGAAGATGGTACCTCTGACAATGCAGCACTCCTGAAGTGGAGCTTGAACCCACAACTTTCTAACTCAGGAGTGAGAGTGCTAATAATTGAGCTGAGCTAAGAGTTAGGTACAGTCCCCATACTCAACACGACCAAAGGCTGCTTAGCATCAAATATGGTTCTACGAATGTGGCAGCTGGTTAAGGGAGGTGGTTCACAAAATGCAAGCCAGTGCCTCATATTTAGGAGTGAAATCAGGAAGCACTGTTTCACACAAAGGATTGCGGATATCTGGAACTCTCTCCGCGTAAAGGCTGTGGATGCTAGGAGTCAATTGAAATTGAGATTGATAGATTTTTGTTGGGTATCAAGTGTTATGGAACAGAGGTTGGTAAAGGAAGTTGGAATACAAATCAGCCATGATCTAATTGAACAGCAGATCAGGTTCAAGGGACTGAATGGCCTCTCCGTGTTCCAATATTCTCCCTGCTTAGGAATGGGAAAAATTTACAATAATAAGCACTGTTAGTGTAAGGGTAAATACAAAGGATGAATTGTACTGAAACCATTAGCAGTCCTTTCGTGTCCGGTAGAAACATTTATTCCATTCATTTCCAAAACACTTAGCTCTTCTCAATCTGGGTATTGTGGAAAAAGGTTAGAATGTTCTACCTAGTCCCCATTTATTACATATTTTTACTGCTGCCTATTCATTGCAAATTGCCAGCTCATAGTTATTACACTGTCAATTCAGTACATTTATCCCAGCACAGAATCACAGACACAGTTTTTCCATGGGTCTCCCAGTCAGCCAATAATTTAAGGCGGTCAGTTTTTACGGAGAATTAAATAGAATCTACAGCATAGAATCAGGCCATTCGGTCCATCTGCTCTGTGCTGATGTTTCTGCTCCACACGAGCCTCCTCTCACCCTAATTCATCTCACCCTATCAGCATATCCATCTATTCCTTTCTCCCTCATGTGTTGACTGCGTCTATACTATTCGCCTCAACCACTCCCTGTGGTAGCGAGTTCCACATTCTCACCACTCTCTGGGGAAAGATGTTTCACTTGAATTCCTTGTTGGATTTTTTAGTGATTATCTTTTATTGATGGACATTGATTTTGGGCCTTTCCCACAAACGGAAACAATTTCTCTACATCGACCCTATCGAACCTCCTGATAATTTTAAAGATCTCTATTCAGTCGCGGTTTTCACAGTGTAATGGCCTGGAGTTGTTGTTCAGTCTCCCACCATCTGAACCACACTAGCCCCAGAGTGGAAGCAGCATTAGGTTTCTGTGTGTGTGTAATTGTGCTTCTGTCTGTTGATGACACCGGAGCAATCTTAAAAGAAAAGGCTTTAAATGCAGAAACACACGTGTATAATGGGGAGAAAGGGGTTTGACCTCCCCTCCACCCCCCCCCCCCCCCCCACCACCCCACCCATGGCCCTGGAGAGGGTGCAGTGGGGATTTACCAGAATGGTACCAGGAATGAGGGACTTCAGTTACACGGAGAGACTGGAGAAACTGGGATTTTTCTCTTTAGAGCAGAAATGATGAAGGAGAGGTTTAACAGAGGTGCTCAAAATAATGAGGGATTTTGATAAGGTAGGGACGGAGAAACTATTTCCATTGGCATGAGGGTCGGTAACCAGAGGACACAGGTTTTCGGTAAGTGGCAAACGGGTAAGGGGAGAAATGAAGAGGATTTTTTTAATGTAGTGAGTTGTTGTGATCTGGAATGCACTGCTGAAAGATGATTAAAACAAATTCAATAGTAACTTTTAAAAGGGAATTGCATAAAAAAAAGGAAAAAATTGCAGGGCCATGGTGAAAGAGGAGGGGGGAGTGGGACTAATTAGTACAGAAAAGATTCATGAGAATGGTTCCAGGGATGAGGAACTTCAGTTGTGAAGATAGACTGGAGAAGTTGGGGCTGTTTTCCTTTTAGGAGAGAAGACTGAGAGGAGATTTGATAGAGGTAATGGGTAAAAGAAGCAAAAGCGACATGAGGGAAAACTTTTTCACACAGCGAGTGGTTAGGATCTGGAATTTTATTTTATTTATTTATTTTATTTAGAGATACAGCACTGAAACAGGCCCTTCGGCCCACCGAGTCTGTGCCGATGCGCTGCCTGAGAGTGTGGTGGAGGCAGGTTCAATTGAAGCATTCAAAAGGGAATTAGACTGTTATATGAAAAGGAAGAGTGTGCAGGGTTGACGGGAGAATGGTACTTAGTGAATTGCTCTTTCGGAGAGCTAGTGCAGACACAATGGGCCGAATGGCCTCCTTCTGTGATGCATCATTCAATGATCACTTCCCGGAGCCAATTTTGCCTGCTTCAGTTAAGAGCAATTCCCCTTTAAAAGTGAAAAAAAAAACACAAAAAGATTAAACCTGATAAGCTTTGCACTAGAATAATGGGAAATTCTAATGCAAACCTTCTGTGGAGCAGAATGAACAGCAAACAAGAGGAAGTTTCTGACCAGCCTGGAGACAGATCAAATTACAAGTCACTCTTCCCCCCCCCCCCCCAAGCCCTCCCTCACTGGAACCTGATTTGAAGAGAAGCTCATAATTAATTCAACATGGTTTTTTTTTAAAAAAAGGAGAGATCCGGCTTCCTAATTTGCCAGAACTCACATCACTCAAACATGAAGCTTTGTGCTTTATACATGAACAAAGCGGTGTCTCTGTAAAAACTTCTAAAGGGAAGATGTGAGCTTTGCAAAGATGGTATTGGGTCAGGGGTTGCAGATGAATTTCACTGCTTGCTGTTGTACATTTCAGCTCTAGGTTTGAAATTGATCGGGTCTGTTTCACTGGGACTGAGACTGGGAGCCGCCCAGTGGGTGGGGATAATGCTGAATAAATTTGACGAGTGTCGGTAGAGTGGAACAAGTGCTGACTTGCAAAGACGGGATTCTGAGAGCGAGAGGCTGGAGAGAGAAAAGCCATGAGCGCCTGATCAAGAGTAGCGAGAAGTTTGCAAACTTCCAAAGTTTGGGTGTCACCCTCGCTTCTTCTCCCCTCTTCAACACGAAAAACCCTTTATCTTGGTGATTCAGAAAGAAAGGCTCAACGTGTGTTTCTCCAGGGCCGAGAGGTAAACCAACAGAGCTCGGAACTCAGCTTGGAAAGTTGCACTGGACATTGATTCTCACAGAGGTGAAATATTTAATATGATGAAAGGTTATCAACTTGAAACGTTAACTCTCTTCCTCTACAGGTGCTGCCAGACCTGCTGAGTGTTTCTAGCACTGTTTTTATATGGTTTTCTTTTACTTCTAAGTTTTAGGACGGGACAGGTCAGTTAGTTTGCAGCCAAGTGCAATTTAAAAAAAAAAAGCTTTTTACAGGGCATTACATTTCTCTTGGGGTTTTTTAAAAGCTTTTTTATGGGGTGAGGTTAAGTGTGTACAATATTTAACTCTCCAAAGCTAAAACTCGGCGCTCCTTTTTTTTTTCTAATTTATTGCAGACACAGTTTTTGCAGCCACATCTGCAGTCCAGTGAATGCATAAATTACAAGGGATCCCAGGATTTTTTATTTTAATCGGCGTTTTAGGGACTGTATATTCCATAATGACGTCCATTTATTCTGTGAAAACTGTGTTTCTGTTAATTGTTGAATGAGCGGTCCGTGAATAATTGGTGAAGATTCGGTGGTAAATAGCTTTTTGTGCTCGACTTGAGGGCCTGTTTTGGGTTTAAACAGTGAGGACTGTTAAAGGGATTATGAGGACTGGGTTTGTATTCTCTTGAGCCTGGAAGGTTGGGATGGGGATGGGGATGGGATGGGGGGGTGGGGTGGGGTGGGGTGGGGGGGGTGTGGGGAGTGATCTAATTGAGGTGTTAAAAATTATACAAGGGATTTGATTCAGTCCATACAAAGAAGCTTATTTTCTCTGGTGAAGTTGAGAACAAAGGGGATATCATCATAAAATTAGAGTTAGGCCCTTTAGGAGTTAAATCTGGAAGCTCCTCTTACAAAGCATGGTGGAAATGTGGAATTCTCCACTCCACCAAAAAGCAGCTGCATGAACTGAAATTTTCACGACTTGAGATCAACTTTGAAAAAAAATTTAGTTAATGGTATTAAAGGGTTTCAGAAGTGTAGTCACTGTTCTAATGTAGGAAATACGACAGCCAATTTGCGTACGGCAAGCGCCCACCAATAGCAATGTGATGACCAGGTAATCTGTCATGTTGATTGAGGTATAAATATTGGCCAGGACACCAGGGGAGAACACTCTACTCTTCGAAATAGTGCCATGGGATCTTTTACACCCACCTGTGAGCGCAGGCAAGGCATCGGTTTAACGTCGCATCCTAAAGTCGGCACCTCTGATAGTGCAGCACTCCCTCAGTACTGCACTGTTTTTTTTTTTAAAAAAAAGCCTAGATTTTGTGCTTAAGTCTGAATGGCCTCCTGATGTTCCAATCTTCCTATTTTGAGGAGGGTAGGTCTGCCCCCAGATGCTTTAATTTTGCCAGCTGTGCCCTCTGCCTGTTTAACAGTGGGCAGTGCTCGCTCTGGGTTCTGCTGGCAATGTTAGGATGTGGTTTCTGCATTTGTGGAAATGTGAACACCAAAACTTCTGCATCTACTGAACTAAAATGGGCCTCCTTAACTTGCTGGCTTCTTTGTGGGCTTGCATTGATGTGGGTGTGTGATGCCCGTGTTTGTTCCATGGAGTTTGTTGCCCAACATGTAATATAAAAAGCACATTAGGATGATTTGAAGGGTTGAGTTAACGGTTGAACGTGGTAGTGTCACTCACTGTGAATTCTCCTATTGTAATATTACCACAGTGTAGGGAAAAAATCACACTGCAGTCAATCTGGGATGATTCCACATTCCAGCAGGAAGGTCCTAGTAAAAAAAAAAATTGCAGGCCTGTGCTCCATGTGATCCCATCTGTTTAAAATTAATAGCTAGAAAGTGCTTGCATTTATATAGTGCCTTTCACCAACACAGGATATTCCAAATCACTTTACAGCCAATGAAGTACTTTTGAAGTGCAGTCACTGTTATAATGGAGCCAGTTTGTACACAGCAAGATTCCACAAATAGCAAAGCAATGCTGACCAGTTAATCTGTTCTTGGGCAAAAACAAGAAATGCCGGATTCACTCAGCAGGTCTGGCCACAGACTCTGCCAGACCTGCTGAGTGAATCCGGCATTTCTTGTTTTTGTTTCAGATTTCCAGCATCCGCAGTATTTTGCTTTTATATTAATCTGTTCTTGGGTGTTGGTTGAGGGGTAGGATGCAAGTACAGGGTAACTTTGACTTTCGATGATAGTGGTACAACCTAACTTTTCACTTCCTTTGGCTTCAATGGATTGCTAACATCTGTTTTCTCAACCAGAGTCCAAATTTCTCCCCAGGAGAACTCCCCTGCTCTTTTTATATAATTCCATGGGATTTTGCTAAGATTTCCTTTTTTAATTTCGAATCATAGACTGGTTATAGCACAGAGGAGGCCATTCGGCCCGTCACGTCCATGCCAGCTCTCTGCAAGAGCAACTCACTGAATCTTACTCCCTTGCTTTTTCCCTGTAACCCTGCAAATTTTTTTCTCTAATTATCCAATTCCCTTTTTTTAAAAACCATGATTAAATCTGTCTCCACCACACTGTTAGGCAATGCAATCCAGATCCTGACCACTCATTGTGTTTTTTCTTTTAGATTTCCTCATGGTGCCTTTGGTTCTTTTGCCATTTGCCTTAAATAGGCATCCTCTGGTTTTCGACCGTTCTGCCAATGGGAACAGTTTTGATGTTGGAATTGAGTTTTGTAAAATTTTTGCTGGGTTAAGAAGCTCTCTGCTTTGGTTCAGTCTTTTCCTCCTTTTCTTCTGAAGCCTCTGACTCATTGCTATCCAAGCCTCAGCTGTTTGGCCATCCTTCATGTGTGATCCCAGACAATGACTGGCACTATGGCTACTCCAGGAAATTGAACCAGTTCGAAAGAATTTACTGAAACCTTCTTGTTGCTTTGAGGCAATGATGTCATGACCTTAATGTTGTGTCTAGCTTAATATTTATCATGTATATCCAGGCTAGTGTGTCCCAAGCTGGGGAACCCTTCAATCAAACCAAATTCTGTCTTTGCCAGGTCAGCACGCCTGCACTCTCCCACAGAGGTCAGGAGTTGCTATGTTGCATTTGGGGCAGCTTTTTCTTCTGCTTGTCTCCTCCCTGTTTCCTTGCCCCATGACAACCCAGAACACCAAGGCGATGTCGCTTCCTGACTCAATCAACTGTCACATTCCTTGTTAAACCCTCCACTTCATTCTCCTCAAAACCTTTGTCCTTGACCAAGTCTTTGCTCACGTGACCTTTCATCTCCCCCTTTTGACTGTTCATTTTTTCTGAATCTGTGAAGCACCTTGGGACACTTTTCTATGTTGAAGACACTATATAAATGCACGTTGGTGATTATCTTGTCACCTTCCTACTGTATAGCTCAGTGACACAACCCAAGTGACGAGTTAACCAAACGAGTCATTAGAAGTCTCCTGTAGGTGTGTGAATCGCTTGCTGAGGAAATTCTTCCCATGTTTGATTCATTGCTTCAGGGCAGTCTGTGCCTCTGCATCTCCTTGTGCATCTGACAAGAATCTCTCTCATTGTGTAATTATGTATAATTTCAGCCAAATGCAGGAAATGGGTCTGAACCACTGACCTGTTTCTTCATTCTCATTTACTTCAATCCTACCCACATGAAAAGACATCTTTAAATCTTCAAAAGGATTATTACTGGCCCCACAAGCAATTGTCTCCCTGTTTTCCCCCCCCCCCCCCCCCCCCCCACCCCACCATCGTGTCTTCCTACTCTCCTTGTGCTTTTGTGGAGTAGATAAATCTTAGTTTGGCTGCTGGCTTTGGTTATTTTGTCTTTAATGCAGTCAGCCCGGATGGTAGCGCTCTCACCTCCAGAATCAGAAGTCGGTAAGTTCAAGCTCCACTCCATAGACCTGAGCCCATACGGTGCAGGATTGAAGGTGCGCAGCAATAACAACTTGCATTTATATAGCGTCTTTAACTTAGTAAAACATCCCAATGCACTTCACAGGAGCATTATCAGACAACATTTGACACTAAGCCAAATGAGGAGCTGTTGGGACAGGTGGCCAAAAGCTTGGTCGGAGGTAGGTTTTAAGGAACGCCTTAAAGGAGGGTTTGGGGAAGGAATTCCAGAGTTTAGGGCTTGAGTAGCTAAAGGCACGGCCACCAATGGTGGAGCGATTAAAATCAGGGATCTGGGAAGTAGGACTGGAGGAGGTTAGAGATAGAGGTGATGGAGGTGCCGGGATTAGGATGTGACATTTGTCAAGCCAGGCTCCTACCTGCCAAGAATGAGGCACATTAATTTTGTCATGAACATTGATTTTTAAACTGTTGCTGGAGCGAGGGAATGACCTGTTAAAACAGATCAGCTGTGGCTGGAAAAGACATTTACATATTAACAGACGGTGATTGGAAGGACAAAGGACCATTCCCTGACACATTCAACCCACAATTGACCTTGATCACCAGGCGTTGAAGGTGGGGGAGCTGGCATTCCAGGTTGCCTGCTAAGATGGCCGAATACACAAACTGACATGGTCAAACCAGCTGGTCACATGACTAACCTGCTGGGCAACCTGAGTTTTTTGAATTTGTACAAACAGCTTGGGCAGAAATCAGAACACTGCTGGACTGAGGAAGACCTCCTGTCTGTCTGTCTGCTCCCATCTTTCTCACAAGCTTCTGAATCCACTGAAGACACATGAACCCCAGGAGAGAAAACTCTCCTACAGCGAACAAGGTTTAAGAAGGATACTGGGCCCCAACGAAAAGCAAGATCAGCCTCCAATCAAGGACTCCAAAGTGAGTTCAAAGACCCGAAACAAAAACTCTTCAGATATTGCCTCAAACTTTTCCACTTTATTTTTCTTCTGCTCTTTTCTGTCTCTATTTGCATATGTGTATTGCGTATGCCTGTTAGCGTGGGCGCGTCCTGTATCCGCAGGCGTTAAACTTGAATTTAAACTCTAATTCAGTTAATAAATTTCAACTTTTCATCTTTAAACCTAAGAAAGCCTGTTTGTGCTGGTTTCTTTGCCTTATAATTGGAAAGCAGTGAACAAGGATTCACCAAGGAGGAGCTAAAAACACGGTCGGTTTAAAATTAAACCCTGTTGTGGTAGGACCAGGTGAAGGCTGAGAGGGAACCCTAGACCTCTCTCACCTGGTCCTAACACATTAAATCAAGGCCCTGTCAGTCTGTTCAGGTAGATGTAAAAGATCTTGCTGCACTAATCCCTGGGATGCTTTAATACATAAAAGACGCTATATAAATGAAAGTTGTTATTCGAAGAGCAGGGGAGCTCTTCCAAGGTCCAGGCTGATAATCCCGATCAACACCAATAAAAATCAACTGCTCATCAATCTGAGATCTTGCTGTGCTCAAATTCCGTGGCACGTTTGCCAACCTAATGACCGTGATCACGTCGGAAGTAATTTTCTAAATTCCGCTCCTGTTGGGATGCTAGACTTGGCTTGAATAATCAAGTTTTTTTGTGGGGGAAGGGTGGGTGTTCAGTGGGCAGGGGAAGGGTGGGTTGGGGGAAGAAATCTGACAGGGTTCTCATTCCAGGTTGTTATCTGTTAAACTCCTGATGAGTGAGGTCTGGTTAAATGATCAGTTGGACAAGGGTTGACGTGTGGGACCATCACAAAAGCAGGACTCTGCCCCTTCTGGTTAAAAGAAAAAAAATTCTGAAGGTTGAAGGAAGATTGCTAGGAGTTATACGTGCTGAACTCTGCTTCAGTTTTCTAGGGGGGAGGAGGAGGAAAGGACAAGGCGTGAAATTCAGTTTGTCTGGATGTGGTTTGTCATGTCCAAAAGTAATTGCTGATTGCTCGGAATAAACTCTGGGCTCTGATTTCTTTTTTAAAGGATAAAATCTGTTCCTTCCTCTTGGATTAGCTCTGAACAGCTGGAAATTTCAACCCATGTTATCCCTGTTGATTGGGTGTGAGCTGTTATTACAGGGCTTTGTTGAAATGAGCACTGTCTGCTCCATGTAGTTATGTAAGTGCTCAGTGCATCGCCAGCAGTTCCCCAGTGCTGCCTCTGGAATGTTAAGTGTACAGTTTTGTGGGCTGTACCCACACCTTCAGCAACGTAGCCTTTAATCTACCATCTTATTCTGTGTGCTCTGTAGTCTAGTGCACATACCATTCTCTAACTCTTCAAACAGTCACCCTCTCCCCACACCCTCCATCATGACCTTTCTTGTCTCTTCTTTTGACCAACAGCACCATAGATGTCATTTTCAAATTCTTGCCCCTCCCTAGTTCTACAAGAACTCTGCTTTCCTTTTCCTTTTGTTTTATTTGTTCATGGGATGTGGGCGTCACTGGCTAGGCCAGCATTTATTGCCCTTGAGAAGGTGGTGAGCTGCCTTCTTGAACCGCTGTGGTCCATTTGGTGTAGGTACACCCACAGTGCTGTTAGGAAGGGAGTTCCAGGATTTTGACCCAGCGACAGTGAAGGAACGGCGATATAGTTCCAAGTCAGGATGGTGTGTGGCTTGGAGGGGAACTTGCAGGTGGTGGTGTTCCCATGCATCTGCTGCCCTTGTCCTTCTAGGAGGTAGAGGTTGTGGGTTTGGAAGGTGCTGTCTAAGGAGCTTTGAGTTGCTGTAGTGCAATTTGTAGATGATACACACTGCTGCCACTGTGCACTGGTGGTGGAGGGACAAATGTCTTAAGATGGATGGGGCACTGATCAAGCGGGCTGCTTTGTCCTGGATGGTGACGAGCTTCTTTTGATGGAGCTGCACTTGCCCAGGCAAGTGGGGAGTATTTCATCACGCTCCTGACCTGATCATGGATAGGCTTTGGGCAGTCACTTGCTGCAGAATTCCCAGCCCCTGGCCTGTTCTTGTAGCCACAGTATTTATCTGGCCTGTCCAGTTAAGCTTTGGGTCAGTGGTAACTCCCAGGATGTTGTTGGTGGGGGATTAAACGTCCAGGAGAGGTTAGATTTTCTCATTTGTTTTTCAGTTGAGCAAGGAGCAGAAGCTGGGTTTTCTGAATGAAGGATTGACTAATTGATTAATGTCCATGTTTTATGTCTCAGCAGCTCTTTGCCCAAGATGTCCGTCATTGTTCATGAAAATCGAAAATCACGCTCCAGTTCGGGGTCAATGAACATCCACCTATTCCACAAGCCGTCACATGCCGAGAGTCTGTTGACTCACCTCAATCTTCTCCGCAAGCGCCATCTCTTCACAGATGTGACCCTTCACGCCGGGAACCAATCCTTCCACTGTCACCGGGCGGTGTTGGCCTCCTGCAGCCGTTACTTTGAGGCCATGTTTGCTGGCGGGATGAAGGAGAGTCGGGACAATGAGGTGAACTTCCACAACTCTCTGCACCCTGAGGTCCTGGAGCTACTCCTGGACTACGCATACTCCTCCCGCGTCCTCATCAATGAGGAAAATGCCGAGTCCCTCTTGGAGGCCAGCGACATGCTGCAGTTCCATGATATCCGGGATGCGTCCGCAGAATTCCTGGAAAAAAACCTCCATCCCATGAACTGCCTTGGGATGATGCTCCTCTCTGACGCTCACCAGTGCGAGCAGCTCTATGAGCTCTCTTGGCAGACCTGCCTTGCTTACTTTGCAGTGCTGTACCGGACAGAGGACTTCCTTAACCTGCCAAAAGACAAGCTTGTTGAGCTGATCTTGAGCGAAGAGCTGGAGGTTGAGGATGAAAGTCTGGTCTACGAAGCAGTCATGGGCTGGGTGAAGCACGACCTGCGGAGACGCCGCGATGCCTTACCAGATTTGCTGCGGTGTGTGCGACTGGCATTGCTGCCAGAGTCGTACTTGTACAAAAGCGTGCTGGGGGAGGAGCTAGTGGCCAACCACAAGACGGGCAAAGGAGTCGTCGAGGAAGCTATTTGCTGCAAGATGAAGATCCTGCAGAACGATGGTGTGGTGACACTTCTCTGCGCCAGGCCGCGCAAAGTGAACCACGATGTCTTGCTGCTGGGTGGCCAGACTTTCATGTGCGATAAAGTCTACGCGATTGACCAGAAGACGAAGACAGTGATCCCCAAGACTGACATCCCCAGCCCGCGTAAGGAGTGCAGTGCTTGTGCGATTGGTTGCAAGGTGTACGTTACTGGTGGCAGGGGCTCCGAAAATGGGGTCTCCAAAGATGTCTGGGTGTATGACACTCTCCATGATGAGTGGACAAAGGCTGCCCCGATGTTGCTGGCACGATACGGGCATGGATCGGCGGAGCTTGAGCAGTGTTTGTACGCCATCGGCGGGCACACAGCCGTGAGTGTGTCCTTCCCAGCATCCCCCTCGGTATCCCTAAAGCAGGTAGAGCACTACGACCCTCATTCGAACAAATGGACCCTCGTCGCCCCCCTCCGTGAAGGCGTCAGCAACGCTGCGGTGGTCGGCGCCAAACTGAAGCTCTTCGTCTTTGGTGGCACCAGCGTCAATCGAGAGAAGCTGCCCAAGGTCCAGTGTTTTGACCCTGGGGAGAATCGGTGGACGGTGCCCACGAACTGCCCACAGCCATGGCGATACACCTCCGCATCTGTGGTCGGTGACCACATCATCGTCATTGGTGGGGACACGGAATTCTCGGCCAGCTCCGCCTACCGCTTCAACAGCGAGACGTACCAATGGTCAAAGTTTGGCGACATGACGGCAAGACGGGTCAGCTGCCACTCGGTGGCCTCCGGTAACAGGCTCTACGTGGTTGGGGGATACTTTGGTGCCCAACGATGCAAAACCCTGGACTGTTATGATTCATCGACGGGCACGTGGAGTAACATCACCACTGTCCCCTATTCCCTCATTCCAACAGCCTTCGTCAGCACCTGGAAATATCTGTCCGTCTAGCTCCTCAGCAACCTTGTGCGCTGCCATCTGAGGTAATTTAAAAAAAAAAAAAACTCCCTTTTTTGTCTTGATGTTTCTCCATTACTTTGAAGTAATTAAGAAATCATTTCTTAGTTTCCTTGCCTTTTTTAGAATGAAGGTGTAGACACAATACTTGCCTTTCCAAATCTGACTTTTTTTTACTCTCTCACTCTCTCACTCTCTCACTCTCTCACTCTCTCACTCTCTCACTCTCTCACTCTCTCACTCTCTCACTCTCTCACTCTCTCACTCTCTCACTCTCTCACTCTCTCACTCTCTCACTCTCTCACTCTCTCACTCTCTCCCCCCTCCCACAATCCAAGATGTTTTAGAGTCAGTTAGATGATACGACCAAGTGAGAAAGGTGTCTAGGGGTCTTTCTCAGCCATCACCTGGTCTTATTGTAATGGTTTAATTTTAAACACAGTGTTTTGAGCTGCCCCCTTTCTGAATCCTTGTTCGCTACTTTCCAATTATAAGGCAAAGAAATGAGCATAAACAGGCTTTCTTAGGTTTAAAGAAGAAAAGTGAAATTTTATTAAACTTAAACTCTAATTTGGTAAATGCCTACGGATACACGCCGTGCCCCACACCAGTATGCATACGTGATACACACATGCAAATAGAGAAAGAAGAGCAGCAGAAAAATAGTGGAGAGGTTTGAGACAATCTCTGAAGAGGGGTTTGTTTACTGTGCTTCGAGCTCACTGTAAAGTCCTTGTTTGTAGGTAGTCTTGCTTTTCGTTGGGGCCCAGTATTCTTGTTCACTGTAGGAGACTTTTCTCTCTTGGGGTTCTTCAGTGGTTTCCAAAGCTGCTGAGAGCAGAAGAAGAGGTTTTTTCAGTCCAGGAGCAAACAGCTTTGTGTTTTAAAACTCTGTGGCAAGTTCAAATTTTAAAAAAAACCTCCAACAGCCAGTTAGTCATGTGACTGAACTGGTCTGACCACATCTGTTTGCGTATTTGGCTATCTTTGGAATGCTAGCCTCTCCACCTTCAACGTCTGGTAATCCAAAGTCCATTGTGGATTAAATTGGAACAGGGAGTGGCCCCTTTCCAAGTACTGTCTGTTACTGTGCAAACCTCTTTCCAGTCAAGGGTCTAGTGGTTTTTTTTTTAAAACAAGTTCTTTCTTTACTACAGTAACAGTTTCAAAAATCAATGTTCATGTGGTGAAATTAATGCCTCATTCTTGGCAGGTGGGGGCCTGCATGTCAATGTACTATAGGTTCTTCCTGATGGAGGACCTCAGTTGGACAGAAGAACCTTCTTGACCTGCACTGAACTCGTCGCCCTGTAAAGATGCTGATGGTGCCAAATGTGCTGACCGTTCTCAGTGCCTCCTGTAAAGTGGGCAGTTCCATGTGGGTGAGACCACTCCCCATGGGAGGAGTAATCAATGCTAAGGTCGATCCTGACCTCATGTGCTGATGCACACACTTTTGAGAAGGAGCATTACCAGAGCAGTTACCCCTCACTGTTTTTGATTATTTTTCTCCTATTCACATGGGGGGGGAAGTTGATATTTTTTCATGTCTTTGTCCTTTTTTTTTCAAAAGAGAAGATTGTTCTTGGGATGTAGGTGACATTTATTGCCCATTTACTAGTTGCTTTGAGGCCATTTAAGAGTCAATCACAGAGTCACCAGTAGGCCCAGGCTGGGTAAAGATTTCGGGTTTCCTTTCTGAAGCACTTGAATGAACCAGTTTTTTTTTTAAATATTCCGACAATTGAACTGTTCATGGCAAACTGTCTCAGAAAAAAAGTGACCATGGTGGGGCTTGAACTAGTGATTTCTGGGTTACCAGTCCAGTATTATCACTAGGCCACTGTGCCTGGAGCCAAAGCATTTCTAGTTTGGGTTGTAGCATAGGTTAACTTTAGAGAAGAAGTCGCTCACTACTGTCCTCCACAAATGTGGCAGTAAAGTGATCTGATTTTGTACATTGCCAGATAGCCATTCCCAGACAAACAGGAGACATTTGGTGGACTTTCCCTAACTCCTGGTATTCTCTTGGCTGGAGGTCCCTGTGATTCCAGATTAGATGAGGAGTTTGTGTCCTGTGATTGTGCTCATTATGTGTTGCCTTGTCTTGTCTCCTCCTGGGTAAAGAGAGACTGGGCAGTTTGGGACTCTGATAGGAGCTGATAAACACCACCACAGAGACAGTGGCACTGATAAGTGTCTCTACTACTGTAGCTTAAAGCTGCCTAGACAGCTGAAGAAAAGGCTTAACCAAATTGTCCATCTTTCACTTTTTTATTCACTCTGCAATTTCAGAAGTGTCTGTTTTTGAGCATTCAACAGCAGTTGGTTTTTCCCAACCCATTGCATCCCATAAAGGTGTTCCCTCTGAGGCCCACATTGGTGTGTGTCTAGACAGTGAATGTTGGGGAGCGGGGGGTGTTGGAGGCCCACTTTGATCCTGCCGTTGCCCAACCTGGTGGCTATTGAAGGAGAGTCAAATGTCTGTTTGGAATTTTTTGTGTCACTGGGACCAATTGTAATGTTCCCGATTCCCATCTGAGATCTCCTAAATACAAACAGCCCGACATGGGAACCTATCGCTTGTGTATAAACTGTCCTGGGGCAGGAGAGTGAAATTTTGGGGGTAGTGTAGCACACACGCAGGATTAAGTGAGAGGATGGTGCTGTTATACAGATGGGGTAGATTCTTCTCCCTGTCTCCCTGAATGGGCTTCGGCTGGTGGGATGCCTCCTTTATCCTTGGGACAACTGGCAATTGAACACCCTGAAGCAGGCTCCAGGCTGGCGCAGTTACAGGTGGACCAGACTGGAAGGAGGTCTATCCATAGAGAGAGCCTCAATCCTGCAACAGGCCCAGGCTGCTTTTGCAAAGCCTAGAGGAACACTACTGCTCCCAGTCCTGCCGAAACAAAGTGGTTCTTAGCTTTTGGGCTGTTAACGACCGGAGCAGGGACCAGTTCAGTCCTAAAGCTTCATACCGGGACCCTAATTATCATTTTAAATAGGGCCTATCGCCTGACATAGCAACCACTCGGCAGATTAAACAATGACTCAGACAGGAAGGGTGCGGTCGGTCAATCCCTGCTGTATATGGGGCACTACCACCTCTGCTTTCAGGTGTGAGGGTGCGGGGCTACAAAGCATCAGCCCCAGCAACATTTTATAATGTGTTTACTTATCAGCTAGGCCTGTGAGGCAAATCACTCCGTAAATGGTTGGTTCAAGCTGGATCAGATTGATTGTTTCCATTCTGTGATCAGACTGCGTACAATGTCAAAACATTTCTGGTCTCTGTATCCAACTCCCACTGTGGAGTTTAAAAATAATGTATTATTTTGGCCAGTGAATGCATTGCTCTGGAAATCCGGAAGCCCCATGGCCTAGTAACTGAATTTGGGTAAGGCCCAGTCGAGTGGTGGGGTATAGATTTCCGAAAACACATTTAAGTTGAACTGTAAAGAGTGGGACAGCCAGTGTGTAGAAGCTACAGAATTCTGCTGTCAGCAGATCGTTTGGGGTCAAAGATCAGAAGAATGGTGTCCAATTACAAGCCTAAACAGCTGTTAACAGCAACTAACAGAGGTCCCAGAAGCAATAGTGCAGGCGTGGTGCACAGAATAAAAACAGAAAATGCTGAAATTAGTTGCCAGGACGACCAGCATGTCTGGAGAGAAACAGAGTTAACGTTTCAGTCAATGTGCTTTTGTCAGAACTGGGAAAAGTTAAAGATGGAACAAGTACAGAGGTGGGGGGAAAAGGGGGAAGAACAAAAAGGAAGGTCTGTGATAGGGTGGAAGATGGGAGCGATTTTAAATAACAAGGGATGATGGTGCAAGGCCAAAGTGGATGGTATTATGACAAGTAAAGAAACAAAAGCTGGGTCTAGAGGAGGTGTAAATGGCAACAGCAGAATGATTACCAACACCCACTAACTGGAAAAATGGGAGCAAAGGTCACAATCTGAAATTTGAGTTCGGAAGGTTGTAAATGTGGAGAGAAAGCTTGGGGGTTTTGAGTAGTGTCAGATTGTGTCTGACAAAGCTCCTGTGAACTGTTTTGGGTGTTTTACTACATTAAAAGGTGCATTGTAAATGGAAATTGTTTGTATAAAACTCCCAGGATAGTTATAGCACAAGGTTAAATACAGAAAAAAAAAATCTTGTGCTGCAGTCCCGGGCACAAGCTGATTAATCTGCCTCTCACTTTTCAGGTGGTTTTTGACCAAACTGCATTGGAAGTTCTCTGACCTATTGTAAAAACCCAACTGGTTCACTTCCCTTTTTTTTTATAGGGAAGAAAACCTGCTATCTTTGCCTGGTCTAAGGCCTATATGTGACTCCAGTCCTACACCTGGCATGGTTGACTCTCTTTAATTGCCCTCTGAAGTGACTGAGCCAGCCGCTCAGTTGTATCATTTGTTACACTGCAATGGTTCACTAGGGCAGTCCACCACCTTCTCAAGGCATCTCTGGATGGGCAACAAATGGCAGCCATGCCAGTGATGCCCACATCCCAAGAATTTTTTTCGAAGAGCTACCTGCCTATCAGCCAGTCTGAGCCCAGGATATGACCACAAGTTCCAATCTGGAAGTCGATGTGAGACCTGAATCGGAACGTCCCCTGCCCTTCCCCCACCATTCGCTCTTCTACTCAAAAAAAAAAAAAAATCCCTTCATTGGAATTATCTGCTTTGAATGTTAACTCATTTTGATTTTGCTGTGTAATTTGTGTTGCTTAATTCAAATTATTGGATAATTCCATTTCTTTAATATAGAAAACCAGCTTTGAATTATCAGGAGTAAGACTATTCCAAAGAGTTGAATCTTCAGTCCTTTACAATCTTTGGGAGTGATTTTGTAATGGTCTGGTCAGAAGTCCAAAGCCAAAGTATGGCTATATTTAAAAGATTACCCCCTTGTCCATTTTCGTTCTGGCCCCCTCTTGGGTCTCCCTAGACACTAACAAGTTCTCCCCCCAAGCCCCCATTTTTCCCACCCTCCCCAGCTTGCTCAGAGATACAAGCACATCCCAGGGAGGGTCCATCCTCCACTTTTCCATACAGTCCTGGGTGGACACAATACTATGTGCAGGTATGGGGACCTGTCCAAGGGACTATGAAGTGAGTCCTTTTCAGTTGTGTTCTGCCAATTACTATGATCAGATCTGTTCTAATTGCTCTCATTTCAAAAGAGAGCGAATTCTCCATTGCTGGATGTGAAATATTCTTTTCTCAACATTTTAATGAAAAATGACTTGCATTGATATAGCCCCTTTCACAACCTCTGGACATCCCAAAGCACATTGCAACCAAAGAAGTACTTTTTTGAAGTGTAGTCCCTGATCTAATGTAGGGTACGGGGCAGCCAATTTGCGCACAGCAAGATCCCACAATCAGCAATGAGTTAATGACCAGTGGTGTTTGTTGAGGGACAAATATTGGCAAAGATACCAAGGAGAACTCCCCTGCTGCTCTTCAGTATAGTGCGGGGGGGATATTTTACGTCCATCTGAGGGGGCAGATGGTTTAAGGTCTCATCCGAAAGACAGCACCTCTGACAGTGCAGCATTCCCTCAGTGCTGCATTGGGAGTGTCTGCCTTGATTTTTTTTTTTGTGCTCCAGCTTCTGGAGTGGGACTTAAACTCATGATGAGAGTGCTGTCTACTGAGCCATGAGTAACTGCTTTTATATAGTTTATGGCATCCACGCTTGTGCCTAGCAAGATGCCAGTAACAGCGAGTCAGATGAATGACCAGTTAATTTGTTGTTCGATCCTCTTGACTGTGGGAAGAATGTTTCCCACTCCCAAAAAAAAAAGGCAGCAGATGGAGCACAGGCCCAGATCACAGCAGAAACGTTCCTGCTCATTAGAACTCCATATTGTCCACTGTGGTGTCCTAGGGAGCTGAAATTTCAAATTGTACAGATCCAACATTCTCTGTAGTCAATGCAAGGTGTGTTTCTTTACTGTGTTACCATGCCCTTACAGCTCACTGCTCCTCAACTGCTAAGCTCTGGAGATATGCTCCCTGGCATGATGTACCAGCTTGCAAAACACTGCTTAAAACGAGGGCAAAATGAAAGCTGGCATTTTCAGTCTAACATGGTAGGGATGGGGAGGACAATCATATTAATTTGAACTTGGGTAAACTGTATCTATTAACAAACTATATGGCGGCACAGTGGTTAGCACCGCAGCCTCACAGCTCCAGCGACCCGGGTTCAATTCTGGGTACTGCCTGTGTGGAGTTTGCAAGTGCTCCCTGTGTCTGCGTGGGTTTCCTCCGAGTGCTCCGGTTTCCTCACACATGCCAAAGACTTGCAGGTTGATGGGTAAATTGGCCATTATAAATTGCCCCTAGTATAGGTAGGGAAATATAGGGACAGGTGGGGATGTGGTAAAAATATGGAATTAGTGTAGGATTAGTATAAATGGGTGGTTGATGGTCGGCACAGACTCTGTGGGCCGAAGGGCCTGTTTCAGTGCTGTATCTCTATATAAAAAAAAATGTTGTCACAGACAACTCCCAAACTTCTATACTAAGAAGCCTAGATGAAGGCCCACAGTGCAGGAAAATTCCAGAAATAGAAGAGAGTAGTTTAATACAAAGACTAGTGGTTCGGTGCCACTAAAGCTGGATTTAAAGCCTTTAGTTTATAGGAGTGAGGGGGTGTTCTACAGTTTTGAGGTTTTGGCAAAGAATGAGTTAGTGAAAGGCCGTGCAAGGTGTCTTGATTTCAGATTAAATTGAGGATGCAGAAAGATGTACTCCAAGCTTCTTCTCGATGAGTTGTGTGCTCCATGAGGAAGGATACATTGGCCTTGGTGAAAGTGTAACATAGATTTACTACTAAGATACCTAGACTCCAAGGCTTCAGTTGTGAGGAGAGATTATACAAATGAGGGTTGTATTCCTTGGAATTTAGAAGAGTAAGGGGTGATTTGATCAAAGTTTTCAAGATATTAAAGGAAACCGTTTCTTTCTATCTACACTATTTCCCCTGGTTGGGAAGTCTAGAACTAGGGGACAAAAAATTAAAGCTAGACCTTTTTTTTTCAAGAGTGAAATTGGGAAACGCTTCTTCACACAAAGCGTGCGTGGAAGTTTGAAATTCTCTTCTGTAAACGGCAGTTGATGCTCGATCGATTGTAAATTTTAAATCTGAGATTGATTGGTTAACAAAAAAAACAAAGGTATTCAGGGATATTGAGTTTGGTTGTAGACCAGCCATGATCTCATTGAATGGCAGAACAGGCTCAAGGGGCTGAATGGCCTCCTGTTCCTAATACTGGGGATGGGAGGATATTACTCATTGAAGCAGGTACAATTGGGGAGTGAAACATATAAATGTTGAACAATCGGAGAGGTCGGAGAGAGTCGTTGGGGTTAGATTATTTCCACTGGTCAATGAATTGGTAACAGAGGAGCATTAACACTGGGTTAGTAACAGAAACATACTTGGGCAGAGCTAAACGAATAGTTTCATGCAAAAGTTAATGGCATTATGGAATGTTTGACTCACTTTCAATAGCCATTTTAGTAAATCATGATGAAAAGGGAATAGAGCAAATCATTCATTGTGCTTGAATCTCTGAGCCAAGCTACTGAGAAATAATTTTTTTCATTCATGGGATGTGGCCAGTATTTATTGCCCTTGAGAAGGTGATAGCAAGCCACATCTGAGTGGTTTGCTAGGCCATTTCAGAGTCAGCCACATTGCTGTGGATCTGGAGTCACATGTAGGCCAGACCAGGTAAAGATGGCAGATTTCCTTCCCTAAAAGACATTGGTAAACCAAGTGGGTTTTTAATGATCCAGTATTTCATCGTCACCGTTACTGATTTGTTAGCTTTTTAATTCCAGATTATTTTACTTAAGGAATTGAACTTAAATTCCCCAGGTGCCATGGTGGGATTTGAACTCTCTCTAGAGCATCAGTCCAAGCAACTGGACTACCGGCCCAATTGCATAACCATGACGCTACCATACCCCATAAAACTTCCATTTGCCCACATGACCAAGTCAACCTCCTCTGCTCTAAGGAGAACAGCCCCAGCTTCTCCAATCTGTCCACGTTTATGAAGTCTCTCATCCCCAGAATCATTCTCGTAAATCTTTTCTACATCCTTCCTAACGTGTGATGCCCAGAACTGGACATCATACTCCAGTTGAGTCTGAACTAGTGCTTTTATAAAAGTTCATCATGACTTCCTTGCTTTTGTACTCTGCATCTATTAATAAAACTCAGGATCCCCGTATGCTTTATTAACTGCTTTCTCAACCTGTCCTGCCACCTTCAATGATTTGTGCACCTATAACCCCAGGTCCCTTTGCCCCTTTAAAATTGTATCCATTTATATTGACTGTCCTCATTCTCCCTACTAAAATATATCACTTCACACTACTCTGTATTAAATTTATCTGCCACCATGTCCACCCATTCCTACAGCCTGCCTATTTCCTCTTTGTCTGTCACTATCTTCCTCACAGTTAAGAATGCTTCCAATTATTTTTTTTGTGCCATCCACACATTCATCCACCAGTTGGAGATATCAAACTTCAGCACCAAGCCCGGATGCATTAGACTTCTTACACTATATAATACCTGACAAAGGAAGAATGTCAAAGGGTAGGGGTGAAGAGTAGGGAAATAGGATCCAAGTGGGTGGCTCCTGCTATGCTGAAATTCCTATCTGATGAGGTATATTTATCATTTGTAATTTTTTTTTTGACCAAGGGTTGAAGCATTACCGGCTGCTGTTGGAAAATGGAGAATATAGTGAAGCACTTCAGATGGTGAACTGCCGAGTTCACCATCCTTTGTCCTGATGCTGGAAGCCATTGAGCTGGAGAGAGGATCAAGCCAAGCCCTCCAGATGAGGATCAGTGCATGAGGCCAGCACTAATGGTCTAATTTCAGCAAACCACGCCATATGTTTTTGGTGCGCTGGTGGTTTACGACAGACGGCACTATTATCTCAAGGGTTTGTGACTTTCTCTCTCTCTCATGTTTGCTTATCATGAAGACAAAATATTCACCTATTCCAAAAAGACTCTTGTGGCTGAGTAACGGATGACACTAAATAATGACAATGTGTTCCAACATACTGATGTTGGATTCACTGCAGTAACTGGCAGTAGCACCTCCCAAACCTCCGCCACCAAAAAGGACAAAGGCAGCAGAAGCATGGAGACACCATCTACAACTCACCATGCCGTCCTGACTTGGAAATAGATCAACTGTTGTTTCGCGGTCGCTGGATCAAATTCCCGGAATGCTCTACCTTTAATTGCATTGAGTCCCTTCACTATACAGGCTGCAATGGTTCATGAAGAACAACTATCGCTTTCTCAACTGGGGATGGACAATAAATGTTGGCGTTGCCAGTGATGCCCACATCCCAAGAACTAGTGTTTTTTTATAAAAACTGTAACTCCTTCCCAGGATCTCTGAACTGTGAACTCTGTCTTACCACTCTCCTACAATTTGCAATGTTTTAAAACCCAAACTTGGACGCTAATTCATGCTTTACCTAAACTTTACTCCGACAAATGACTTGCGCTGTGAACTTTGTCGAGAATGCTGGATGGACCCAAATTGAGAAGTGCTGGTGAAGACAGTGTTTGGATTTCATTTGTTCATTGTGATTCGGTTGACCCAGATCAGGGTAACTAAACCCTCCCCATATCCCCATAACTTTGTAGATTTGCACCTTGTGTTTCATTGCTTTGTAATTTGATGTGCTTTCTGTATTTATTTTTATGTTGGGAGGTTTTCTAGTTTTAAGTCTTTCAAAAAGAGTTGAATTACATGGGGGGGGGGGACACTTTTTTTTCGCAGTATTATTTTTGCCTGCTATCTAGTTTGTGTTCTGTGATGTTCCCTCGCAACCAAATTGAAAAAAGCCTCCTGGTTTTGGTTCTGAATTAGCCAAGTTATTGGTGAGTGGTTGGCCCATCCCAACAGAGGAAGCACTAGTGCCGGGAGTTTCCTTGAAGGATTTCCCCCACTCCACCAGTGTAACCTTGGAAACTACCATTTCTACTTGTAAGCAATGCTTCCATCAAAGTGATGCCAGTAGATCAGGAAAAGTCTCCAGGAAATTCACCCTTCGCGCTCTCAATGGCTCAGTGAATAAATGCACAGCCTCGCGATCCAAGTGAGGCACCTGGGATAAGGAAGATGCCAAGTTCCATTCCTAGCCTGTTCTGGATTTGGCGGGGAATGGCACAGTTGTTGGCCTCATTGCCTTTTGGATTAGGGAGTGGAAAAATAAGCAGAATTCCTGCTCAAAAGGTCATACATATGGTTGTCGGGAAGGGCAGAGTCGAGCTTGGTTGTGATGGCCACTGCAGTGGATTAGTTGGCTGTCTACATTCTGAAAAATAATCTCGACTGAATTTGGAGGCCATTTGCCCGCCCACCCCCACCCCCGCGAACTAGACCCTGTCTGTAGGGCAGAGAGTAAAATGGTTGAGTTTTTCAGCTAATTTGTTCTCCTGGAGTGCCTTTGACTCGGCAAGGATAGATGTCACTTTGGACTTTCCTGTCAGTTGTTTCAATTGGGTTTGGGATCGGGTCATTCTGCCTCGGTAACTGAGTTTCTATATTGCAGTCGACGAGCATTGACAATTTGCTGTTACTGACACGTGCACCTCTGGCAAAGAATGTTAACTTCTCTGCTATCTCCGCAAATGTGTTTCCAGTATTTTGTTTTTTTTTTACATTTTGTTAATTCTGGCCTCTTGCACATCCCTGATTTTTTTTTTAATTGCTTCACCATTGTCAGCTGCCAAGGCCCTAAACCCTGGAATTTCCTCTTTAATCTTTTTTTTTAAAGATACTCCTTTTTAAAGCCTACCTCTTTGACCAAGCTTTTGGTTTCCTGTCCTAATATGGCCCAGTGTCAAATTGTCTGATAACGTTCCTATGTCGTGCATAGGGAGCTTTTTATTTAACTATGTCAAATGGCTTTTTAAAATATAAATGCAAGTTGCTGCTGCTGCTCATTGGAAGAGGGCTTTATCATGTCTTCACCTGCTTTTTCTGCAGCCCCCCCTCCACCACCCCTTCTGTTTAGGGGCTATTCCAGGAGCCCATGTTGCAATCTAATTTGGCCCTCCTAACTCTGCATCTGCTGCAAATAATACAGATGTGTATATTAACCGATATTTCTGCCAGGGGTTGCTTATTTACCTCAAACAGATCTGACAGCAAGTGCAGCAGCATTGTAGTAGAGGCAGCCCTGTATAAAATATTAAGCAAACAGTGGGTATAATCTGTTCAGAAAGGAGATTTTCTACACCCCAGCCCAGACAAACACAATTGCCAACTGTTAGTGTCTTTCTGGTTCTACCACTTGTCGGGTGGGTGTGCAGAAATATCCAGAGACCTGGGTATTGAGATCACATGGTTAAAAGCCCTGTGTCTTTTTGAACCAGGCACTTGCAGTGATTTTTGGTCGTCGAGCGCAGGTTCGTGGTATCAATGGCCACCTCCTACCTTCCAAACTCGGCCCATTATCATAAAGATCCTGCCAATGGTGCAAGCACTGAGGGAATGTTCGAACCCTTTGCCAAGGAGAATTTTTGTTGTAATCCACAGACTATCCGATACACCTCTTGGTAGAATTTTTTTGAACTTTAGATGAAGGAAACCATTTTAAGATGTTTTTACTGTAAAATGTTTTGAGTGACTCTATTCTGGGTAGGTTGTTTTGTTTTATTACAATGATGAGCCTAGAGTGAAGAATTTTCTTCCGCCATAGTTGGAAGTCTCATGTTTTCTGTCTGCGACCATATTTCTGTGTCCTGTAACCTGTTAGTGTGCTTTTAATTTATAATGTCTTGTCACTTTAATTTTGTTGAAGAATTGTTTTTTGACAGCCTGGTGCTGTGTTGAAGATTTCAATAAATAGTCACAAATAAAATCCCAGGCTCTTCATTTGATCTTCAGTCCCTCTTTCACTTTCTGTTTTGAAGCTACAAGAAAGAGTAGAATACAATCTATTATAAAATGCTTACTGAACACACCTCCTCTTTCCACAGGTCCTATAGAATCTATCCCCATTAGGACAACGACTTGTTACTAGTCAGTAGTATTTTCTCTCGTGTTCTCAGGAAAACCCAATGTAAAGTTGGAAAGGATTTGATCATAGTGAACATAAGTCATTAGGCCTGCCTGTCCTGGACTCTGTTCCGTTCATTTAATCCTCTGTGGATAAAGTCCGATATGAGTACAGTTTGTTTACACTGGGTTGTTGGGTATATTCTGTACATCTGATTTATCTCTCAGCAATGCAGATATTACACATGCATTAAATCAGTGTGTTTTTCTGTAGAAGATCCTAGCTCGGTCTTTCAGTTTCACTTTTAACACTGAAATGCCACCCATAGGCTTAAGCAATCAAACACCGTTGTTGCAAGGTTTTGTTTTTGTATTTAAAAACTTAAGATTCTGTGTGTTTTTATTAAAAACTGAAACAGGATTTCAGTGGGCATTTGAAGCACCTGCTGAAAATTTGGCAAAGTTTTGAAAGGAAGTTCAAAACAAAAGCTGAACTTTGAGTGTTTTGAAAGGATGTTGAACTTGTGCCCAAGTATAGGAAAGTGGGCAATTTCAAGGAAACCAGCAAAGGGTTTGACCTTCCTCTGAGAAACTTTTTGAATGAGAAGGGAGACTCTTGTGTCTGGACATGTGACCATGTTTGGGAAGACTGCTTTCACTTTAGACCCTTTAAAAAAACCAGTGAGTTGGATAAAGAGCAGACAGTTGAAATTTTGACTTTGACCTGCCTGGATAACAGAGAGGGAGACCCAGAGAAAGTGTTACCTTTCTCTGTAAAGGAATCTTGCATCTCTTGAAGAAAACCCTGTATCTGAAAGGTGGCAGATTCCTATTGCCTCCTGTCTCTGAAGAATCCCTGCATCCAGTCTGGTTCCTGCTGCCTCCTGTGTTTTAAGAAATCTTGGAATCTGAAGAAATCTTCTACTGCTATGCTGCTGCAAGACCTAAGCAGAGCTGTTGCCACCCCCCTGCTGAAGGACCTATGTGATGCCTACTGCAGTCGATTTACCTTGAAAGCCTACCCATCACAGACTGTTGATCAACCTCACCTGGAGAGACTTCGAGTAGTATCTGACTATTCAACTCTGGGATACCTCACCAAACCAAAGAACTTCCTACCAGAACACAACAAACTAGTTATTTTATTATTCCTTCTAGTCCCATGAAACAGCTGTAAACCAAAATCCTCTTTTCCCCAGTTAACTGGTTTCTTTTTGTATGTATGTATGTGTGTGTATGAGGGTTGGGGAAATAAGGAGCTTTTCGTATATAGATTTATCTCATTATTGGTTAAGACTTAGTTTAGTAATGAATAGTTAATTTTTTTTTGTTGATTGACTAAACCTGGTTGGTGTGTTTTATTCTGGGGTCACAGACAGTATGTAATTGGCTGTTTTTCAGTCGGTGGGAAATTTTATTGATATGCTGTGAACCGTGGAGAAGTGGAACTGAATTAATAGTGCCTCCCGCCTTGGTCGTAACACAGTGAACACAGATAAGTGGGCAGACTAATACAATCAAACACTACTAGTACCTGATTAATGCCTAGCTGAAAGGTTATACCTATCAAAGAATGAACAGACTGGGGCTTTTTTCTGTAGAAAAGAGGAGGCGGAGCAGTGATCTGATAGAGGCCTTGAAGATTGCCGAAAGGTTTGATGGGGTAGACGTACAGAAGACGCTTGGGAAAGACCAGATCTAGGATTCATAAATATAAGACCGTCACTAATAAATGCAATAAGGAATTTAGGAAAGCTTTTTTTACCCAGAGAGTGATTAGAATGTGGAACTCGTTACCACATAAGAGGCATTGAGCTGAATTGCATAGCAGTGGTGAAGGGCAAGTTAGTTAAGCACATGAGGGAGAAAGGAATAGGATATGTTAATGGGGTTAGATGAAGTAGGTTGGAAAAAGGTTCTTGTGGGTCATAAACTGCATGAACGTCTGGGGCTGAATGGCCTGTTTCTCTGCTCTGGATACTGTGTGAGTGCCCCATGGTCTTAAAAGATCATCAAGGAGTAAGTTCTACTTGAGTGACCATGAGCCCTAAAAGCTATCGAGCAAACTTCCGGAATATTCATCCACTGCTTATCCCTGTCCTGCCTTTCCAGGTAGCATTCTGTCCCCAACAGCACAAAACCCATCATGCTCAATGGGCTATTTGATCATCTCCATTCTTTACCACATTATCCTTATTTTAACATAAATATTTAAATGTCAGTGTTTTTCTTGTAGATATTGAGGCTTCTTCCATTTAATATCTTCTCCCTAATGTTTCAGAGCCAGACACCGTTATCAGACATAACTCCTAGCCCCCTCTCTATGCTTCCTTAAACTGATGTGGCACAAGGTTGATGTGGAGAATTGCTGGAATGAACCTAGCTTTCACTAATTGTGTTAAATATATATGAAGGTAGTTGTTTAGATTCATGCAAAGCATTCTCTTGCAGAAGTACTAGGAATAGGCCATTCAGCCCTTCGAGCCTTCTCCACCATTCATACAATCATAGCTGATCTTTTACCTCAATTCCGCCTTCCCCATATCCATTAATACACTTCGTATCCAAAAACTTATCGATTCTGTGTTGAATATGTTCTGCCCTACAATTTCAAGGGAGGGTTATCGTGTTAATTGAGTGACTGAACAATGTTGATGTAAATTTTATGCAGAATTTTGAAACTGATGAAGGAAGGACAATGGTGTTTGTGACTGGCACACTTACCCCTCCCCAACCCTTGTCGACCCATTTTTCTCCTAACATTGGTGCATGTTTGGTTCTGATACCTGGTGTGTTAGCAGGATGCAGAAACTCACTTAATGCCTTTCCTTCTTATTTATTTAGAGATGCAGCACTGAAACAGGCTCTTCAGCCCACCGAGTCTGTGCTGACCATCAACTACCCATTTATATTAAATCTAAATTTAATCCCATATTCCTACCCCATCTTTCCTCACCTATACTAGGGGCAATTTATAATGGCCAATTTACCAATCAACCTGCAAGTTTTTGGCTGTGGGAGGAAACCGGAGCACCCGGAGGAAACCCACGCGGTCACAGGGAGAACTTGCAAACTCCATACAGGCAGTACCCAGAATTGAACCCGGGAGCTGTGCGGCTGCGGTGCTAACCACTGCGTCACTGTGCTGAAATTTAAATCTCGCCAATGAGATTTAGAGGGGATTTGAGGGAAAAAATTTTCACCAGCAGGTGGTTGGAATGTGGAACACACTGCCTGAAGGGGTGGTAGAGTCAGGAACCCTCACAACATTTCAGAAATATTTAGATGAGCACTTGAAACACCATAGTATACAAGGCTATGGGCCAAGTGCTGGAAAATGGGATTAGAATAGATAGGTGCTTGATGGCCGGCATAGACACGATGGGCTGAAGGGCCTGTTTCTGTGCTGTATAACTCTATGACTCTAATGAGTATTGGCTGGATTATTTAACCTCAAGCCTGGAGCAATCTTTTACTCCCCCAATGTCCAAACACAAATCATGCATTGCAATCCAGCAACGCTCACTGAACAACCAGGATCAGAGAGGCGCACCTGCTTTTCCACTCCTTATGCAGCCTCCATGATTGCACTGATGGCATTCCGGAGACCTGGCACAAACCGGTAACCAAAGCTGGTCTCTGTGGCCATGCCACACGGCACTCAAACTGAGGCATGAAGGGGCTCAAGGAATGAGACAATATTTTAAAATATACTTAACCTGAATGCGAAGCAGGAATAATCCTTCTGATCTACACTAAAACAGCTATCTCTTGGAGGGGTACACCCCACCCCCTTCCACCTGGCCAATGACACCTCCCAGTCTAATCGCAGGCCCTCCCTGGTCATTGCCTGTCCCGTCACCTCCCCTATTTGATGGTTGAAGGGACGCGAAAAAAAGTTGGAATTCCCATTTCTCAGCCCACACGATTTCCCTTATATATTCAGCCACATGTTAAGCATTTACATACCACCTGTGGCCTTGCATGAAGTTTGTAAATTATACATGTTGACTATCCTCAATTTTTTTTTCTTCATTCATGGGATGTGAGCATCACTAGCCAGGCCAGCATTTGTTGCCCATCTCTAATTACCCTTGAGAAGGTGGTGAACTGCCTCCTTGAACTGCTGCAGTGCACAGGGTGTAGGTTACACCCACAGTACTAACTTTCTGTAGCAGTTTGATACAACTGAGTGGCTTGCTGGGTCATTTCAGAGGGCAGTTAAGAGTCAACCACATTGCTGTGGGTCTGGACTCACATGTAGGTCAGAGCAGGTAAGGATTGCAGATTTGCTTCCCTAAAGGACATTAATGAACCAGATGGGTTTTACAATAATTCAGTAGTTTCATGGTCACCGTTACTGATACTAGCTTTTTATTCCAGATTTATTTAATTAACTGATTTAATCACAGTGGCGCAGTGGTTAGCACTGCAGCCTCACAGCTCCAGCGACCCAGGTTCAATTCTGGGTACTGCCTGTGCGGAGTTTGCAAGTTCTCCCTGTGTCTGCGTGGGTTTCCTCCGGGTGCTCCGGTTTCCTCCCACTGCCAAAGACTTGCAGGTGATAGGTAAACTGGCTGTTATAAATTGGCCCTAGTGTAGGTAGGTGATAGGGAATATGGGATTACTGTACAGTTAGTATAAATGGGTGGTTGTTGGTCGGCACAGACTCGGTGGGCCGAAGGGCCTGTTTCAGTGCTGTATCTCTAAATAAATAATAAAACATTTCCCTGCTTTGGTGAGAATTAAACTTGTTACGTCATTACCTCAGGATTCTGGACTGTCAATCCAGTAACACAGCAACAATCCTATTGTATCCCTAAATTCAGTATTGGAACTCTTTGCTAGGTCTGTCTCTGTATGAAGAAAGACTTGAATTTCTATAGCACCTTTCACATCCTCAGTATGTCCCAAGGCACTTTAGAGCCAATCAAGTACTTCACAGAATCACAGAATAATACAGTGCAGAAGAGGCCCTTCGGCCCATCGAGTCTGCACTGATGCATTAAAACACCTGACCTGTCTACCTAATCCCATTTGCCAGCACTTGGCCCATAGCCTTGAATGTTATGACATGCCAAGTGTTCATCCAGGTACTTTTTAAAGGATATGAGGCAACCTGCCTCTACCACCCTCCCAGGCAGGGCATTCCGGACCGTCACCACCCTCTGGGTAAAAAAGTTCTTCCTCAAATCCCCCTTAAACCTCCCGCCCCTCACAAACTTGTGACCCCTCGTAACTGACCCTTCAACTAAGGGGAACAGCTGTTCCCTATCCACCCTGTCCATGCCCCTCATAGTCTTGTACACCTCGATCAGGTCACCCTTCAGTCTTCTCTGCTCCAGTGAAAACAGCCCAAGCCTATCCAACCTTTCCTCATAGCTTAAATGTTCCATCCCAGGCAACATCCTGGTGAATCGCCTCTGCATCTCCTCCAATGCAATCACATCCTTCCTATAATGTGGCGACCAGAATTGCACACAGTACTCCAGCTGTGGCCTTACCAAAGTTCTGTACAACTCCAACATGACCTCCCTGCTTTTGTAATCTATGCCTCGATTGATAAAGGCAAGTGTCCCATATGCCTTTTTCACCACCCTATTAACCTGCCCTCTGCCTTCAGAGATCTATGGACAAACACGCCAAGGTCCCTTTGTTCCTCGGAACTTCCCAGTGTCAGGCCATTCATTGAATACTTCCGTGTCACATTACTCCTTCCAAAGTGTATCACCTCACACTTTTCAGCGTTAAATTCCATCTGCCACTTTTCTGCCCATTTGACCATCCTGTCTATATCTTCCTGTAACCTAAGACACTCCACCTCACTGTTAACCACTCGGCCAATCTTTGTGTCATCCGCGAACTTACTAATCCTAACCCCACATAGTCATCTATGTCGTTTATATAAATGACAAAAATTGGGGACCCAGCACAGATCCCTGTGGTACGCCACTGGACACTGGCTTCCAGTCACTAAAACAGCTGTCTGTCTTTATGACACTTTATGAAGTGTAAATAGTTTCTCTATATCTACCCTATATGTTCCCCTTAATCAACTTTGATCAAATCACCCTTAACCTTCTAAATTCTTTATATTTACTCTTTACTAAAAGGGTTTCTCATAGAATTGCAGATCAGATCTGGTGAGTTGAATCCTGATCTATTCTCGGTCTCAATGTTGTACAGAAACGCTCCAAAAATATGACTCATTCATTGCTCAAGTCTTCAGCGTTCCAACAGGTTTCAAAGCAATTGTCCACCTAAAGTTGGCTACTTCATAGTCACCAGCTTCCAATTAGCACCCCTGTGTCAGGAGGTTTCAAAAGCGTTCCTTTCTGAAGAGCTGCTAACACTTCATTATACAGGAATGCATCTGCACCAAGCTCGGGCACCTTTGGTAAAGGCTGAGGAATTGAGGCAGTGAGTCATTTAAGAAGAATTTCTATCCAGGCCTGAAGCCTGGGTGAACCCAACCCATCACCTGTGAGTCTCTGTGCAAGACAAAACCCCTTTTCGACAAATGCATAGTATACTCTTTGGTAAGCAGACTGCACAGTGGTGCAGTGGTTAGCACCGCAGCCTCACAACTCCAGTAACTTGGGTTCAGTTCTGGGTACTGCCTGTGCGGAGTTTGCAAGTTCTCTCTATGTCTGCGTGGGTTTTCGCCGGGTGCTCCGGTTTCCTCCCACAGCCAAAGACTTGCAGGTTGATAGGTAAATTGGCCATTGTAAATTGCCCCTAGTGTAGGTAGGTGGTAGGAGAATGGTGGGGATGTGGTAGAGAGTATGGGATTAATGTAGGGTAACTATAAATGGGTGGTTGTTGGTCAGCACAGACTCGGTGGGCCGAAGGGCCCGTTTCAGTGCTGTATCTCGAAACTAAACATTGAGAAACCGTGGGCTAAGGCAACATCAGGATTGCTCAAGGGAAGGCGAGACAATTGGGTAAATCAAGAGGTAGAAGCTGGGAGAAACCGACCTTGGGTTTTAAATGTCTGTAGCTTGTCCAAGGAAGGGGAAAGCCAAAGGGAAGTAAGGTGTTCCACAGGTGTGAGATTCTGGAGAAGAATCGGTTGGATTAGGAGATAGTGTGAGGAGTTTTGGCAGAATTGAGATAGTAAATTTCAGATGTATTTTTTTCATGTTTCTCCAGTAAGAGAAATCACAGAGGGCTGTTTCTGAGGCATCCTGGGAAACATTCTCCATCTTTCTTCCTCCAAATCCCAATGCAGTTTGAAGGAAACTGAGATGTGTCCTCCCAAAGAGGCATGAAGCTCAGCCATTTACATTGTAAATATAGAATCATAGAATTGTTGCAGCACACAAGAAGGCCATTCTTCCCATCGAGTCCATGCCAGCTCTCTGCAAAAGCAATGCAGATAGTCCCATTCCCCGCCCTTTCCCTGTAGCCCGGCAAATTTTTTCCCTTCAAGTACTTATCTAAGTTCCTTTTGAATCTGCCTCCATCACCCCTTCAGGCAGTGCATTCTAGATCATAACAACTCACTGTGTAAAAAAGATTTTCCTCATGTCACCTTTGGTTCTTTTGCCAATCACCTTAAATCTGTGTCCTCTGTCATTGACATGAAAAAGGACAGCCACCTGTGTATGCTGTCTGAATTCATGATCAGGTTATTGATATTAACTGTGATGCCCCTGATCCAATAGCCCCCTCCTCACTGTCTGGACTTGCACATGAAGGATGGCATCTGGGTGAATTACTGTTAGGTGTCTGACATCTGGTGTTCAACATGAGTTAGCACCCGGACAGGAGTGAAGGTAATCAGACACTGTAGTGATTACTTGACTGGTAATCTAAAGAACATGAGTTCAAATTCCCCACCATGAAGATTTGAGTTCATTTTTTAAAAATGTGAAAATAAAGAGCTGGCGTCAGTAAAAGGCATCATGAAGCTGTCAGATTGTCATAAAAACCCAACTTGTTCACCGATCTCCTTCAGAAAAGGAATCCCACTGTCCTTCCCAGACTGGCTTACATTTTTATGATTGACCCCACTGCCCTCTGAAGTAGCCTCACAAGCTCCTCAGTGTATCAAAACCACTTAGAGCAGTTCAAGGATAAGGTCATTCACCACCTTCTCATGGCTATGAAAGATGGGAAATAAATGCTGGCCTTGCCAGTGACGCCCATATCCCAAGAACAAAGGAAGAAAGGAGGGGGAGGAAATGAAGGAATTGGATTAGACAGTGACTGTCCTTGAGTGGGTTGTAATGTAAACATTCTGACCTCAGACATAACAATACTTGCACTCATCTAGCCCCTTTAATGTAAAGTCCCATGAGACCTCAAAAAAAAATGAGGGCTGGGGAGGAGGCGCCAAGCATGATTTGGGAGCTGGGAAGTGACTGGAGGTGGGCTTTCAGGCTTTTGAAGGTGGGGAGATGGTGAGCAAGGGTCAAATTATATTTCAAATCACAGAATTATTTAGTAGAGACAGCAGATGGTCCATCCAGACAGGAAACACTCGAGGGAGCCTGAGTGACAGCACAGTGCTAATCTGGGACTGAGATCCTTCACACGGTCACAGTTCCTCCAGTAAAGGATACAGGCTCCGGATCGTTGCTGAAGTTGAAATACAATTCGCAACTGTTTCAACAAAAAAATTTAATATTTCATAAAATAATCCAGCGGTGCTCCCCTGATAGTTCAGTTGCTAAGCAGCTGGTGTAACACTGAGCCACACATCAACCATGGTGACGGAGTTGGGTATATGGACATTATGTGAGTTTCCCCCGCCTAGTCCAACGGTGCTTCAGCTGAACTCAGCACCACTGGACGAGGAAGGGGACAAAACAAGTGTGAGTTGGTGCCCTGATAGTTAAGCAGTGTCCCCCTGTTGGAGAGTGCATGTACATAGATGTCAGGTGTGAATAGAATTGGACTAAGCTGGAAACACTCCAAGGTCAGAAGGAATACCAAAACGCTCAAGGCTCACATATGAATAATGGTCAAATTGGGACGACCACAAAGTTGTCTGAGCCCGTGGATACAGGCACAGGACAGGGTGTGAGGGGAAAGTGGAGTGGAATTGATTCTTGTGTACATAGATGAAAGGGCACATTGAGTATGGTAATGGGGGCGCAGAGTTTTTCTAGAGGATTTTTTTTTTTTTTGCAGAATATAATTCTGTCCTCTTTGTCCATTTATGGCCTTGCTTTCATGTTAAACTTTGATCGCACATCAAAGTAAAACAATTTGGCTTCTGAAACACTCAGTCTGTTGTAGTCCCTGGGATGTATTGAAATACTGGGGTCAGAACAATTCTATGCCACTGGTTCTCAAACGTTTTCTGCAAAGGGAACCTTCTACCAATACCCAGAGAGTGGTGAGAATGTGGAGCTCAATATCACAAGAGTAGCTGAGGCAAATAGTACAGTTACATTTAAGGGGAAACTTTGATGGGGCCGGGGGGGGGGGGGGGGGAGGTGGGGTGGGATGGGGTGGAGGGGGGGGGGGGGATAGCATAGTGGTAATGTTACTGGGCTAGTGATCTAGAGACCTAGACTAATGCTGTGGAAGCATGAGCTCAAATCCCACCATGACAACTGGCAGAATTTAAATGTAAATAATTAATAGATCTGATAAAACGCTTGTCTCATTAATAAAGATCATATAACAACCAAGATTGTCATAAAAATTCCATCTGGTTCACTAATGTCCTTTAGGGAAGAAGTCTGCCATTCTTACATGGTCTGGCCTACATGTGATCGGGACTAACTGCCCTCTGAAATGTCCTAACAAGTCACTCAATTATAGATAGCTCACTACCACCTCTCAAGGGCAATTAGGGATAGGCAATAAATGCTAGCTTTTCCAGTGATACTCACATCCCAAGAAGGAATTTTTAAAAATGAGGGAGAAAAGAATAGAAGGATGTGTCGATGGGGTAAATGAAGTGTGATGGAAGATGCTATCCAAAAGATGGTAATATCCTCTGTTAGTTTTCTTTCTTTGCGGGAAAACTAGTTCAATTCTTTGGACCCAAATAAGTGTGCATAAGAGTTTGTCTGGTTTGAACATAATTAGGGGAGATTCATAGGGATGTACTCCTGTTTTGGTTTAGTCCCTATAAGAGGTTAAAGTCATAAATCACTTCAGAAGTGGGGTCAGAGCATGGACCTGTACGGACAGATAGCCTGTTTCTGTGCTATAAATACTTGGTGATGATATGAGTAGAGATCCCCAGCAATTATTTACACTCCCTCAAAGACCCCACCCCCTCCAGAAAAATTATTCACCCACTCACAAAGACCCCCTGACTTTATTTACTCATTCCCAGGGAGCACTGCACACAGTGACACCCTCCAAGGGACCCCTGTCCTAACCTCTGAAAGGCAGTGTGAGACACTCAAAAGAAGCAGTTGTTACGTTGTCAGAAGTGTTTTCTATTGGCGTACAGCCATAGAATTAATGACCCAGTAAGTTAATAATACAGAAGAGGGAGGAGTTCCAAGTCCAGCACCCCACCCCAGGTTCCCCTTGCCTTTCCCTATGGTGTGTGGGTCCCAATTTGAAAACCCAGCATTTGTCTGCCCCAACACCATCGTAACACAGAGACCACAAAGGGTGAATAGTCTCTTCATAGACAGGACTTCAGCAGCATCATTATCTCCATTGTTAGCAAACGGCAGCAGAGCTGGTTAATCAGAGGTTCTGTTTCATTACGTCTGGGGCCCTGAATGGTAATCAGAGAGTGTTTGTTTCAGTTAATATGGACCTCTAACCTCACATGTACACATAGCGTGTGTCTGAATGTTCAGTACTAAACAGCTGTTCCTTTCTATGAAAAAAGCCAGAAGTAACTTGATCAGGTTTAAACAAGAGGCCCCTCTGTGCTGTCTGCAGTAACCCCCCAACTCTCTGTTTGTACTCATTATTATTAATGTCTCTCTCTCTCTGTTTTTTCTCCTCATTTCTATCACAGAAGATATTGAATATCCCTTCCCCAGCATCTATTCTGCTTTTCTCTGTGTCTGTCCTATTTTCTCTTTTGCACTGACCAACATAGACCAGGTGAGTGGCTATTTTTTATTCATTTATGAGACATGAGCATCACTGGCAAGGCCAGCATTTATTGTCAATCCCTTGAGAAGGTGGTGGTGAGCTGCCTTAAACCGCTGTAGTCCATGTGATGTAGGTACACCCACAGTGCTGTTAGGGAGGGAGTTCCAGGTTTTTGAACCAGCGACAGTGAAGGAACGGCGATATAGTTCCAAGTCAGGATGGTGTGTGACTTGGAGGGGAACTTGCAGGTGGTGGTGTTCCCATGCATCTGCTGCCCTTTTCCTTCTAGTTGTAGAGGTTGCGGGTTTGGAAGGTGCTGTTGAAGTTGCCTTGGTGCGTTTCTGCAGTGCATCTTGTAGATGGTACATACTGCTGCCACTGTGTGCTGGTGATGGAGGGAGTGAATGTTTAAGGTTGTGGATTGCGTGCCGATTAAGTGGGCTGCTTTGTCCTGGATGGTGTCGAGCTTCTTGAGTGTTGTTGGAGCTGCACCCATCCAGGCAAGTGGAGAGTATTCCATCACACTCCTGACTTGTGCCTTGTAGATGGTGGACAGGCACAGGGGAGTCAAGAGGTGAGTTACTCGCCGCCGAATTCCCAGCTTCTGACCTGCTCGTGTAGAAACAATATTTATATGGCTGCTCCAGTTAGGTTTCTGGTCTGTATCTGTGCTGTAGATACTATACAATTCTATTGGAGTATTAAACACCTGTTTCTGCCTGTAGATTCTGTGCAGATAGATTGATGATGTCACCATCTCTCCAAATCCACAGGATACTGTATGTGCTGTCGGCGTAGACAGTGGATTGCACTCTTGCCGGTGAGCCAAACGATTGTGGGTTCATGTCCCACTCAAGAGACTTGATCGCAAAAATCTAGGCTGATGCTTCCGGTGCAGGCCTGAGAGAGTGCTGCACTGTCAGAGGTGCTGTCTTTCAGATGAGATGTTAAACTGAGGCTCTGTCTGCCGTCTCAGGTGGATGTATATGAAGCTATCGTGAAGAAGAGCAGGGGAGTTCTCCCTGGTGTTCTGGCCAATATTTATCCCTCAACAAACAACTGAAACAGATTTTTCAAAAGAGTTGTTGAAGCCTGTGGTTCCTGAAAGGAGGAAAAATATTTTTTGTAAAAGCGTCAGATGAGGCGAAGGATGAAATGAAACCATGGACCAGGACAGCTTTGAGATACAGTGAGCTGGTGGTGCTGAAGAGAGAGGGCGAGAGTGTGCACGTGGGAGTACGTGGCATTGAGCATGGATCTCAGGATGCGGCGAGAACGGCAGTCCAAGGAAAACTGAAATTCTGGGAGGTATCTGTGATTGTGGGTGGATCCAAAACCTGAAGAGTGGAATGTTACTTGGAATCCACATGGAAAAATTCAGAGCCGGAGACAGTTGCAAAGGAAGGAGATGTGGCTGTGAAAGTAAGTTTTGGTAAATACCTGATCAAACACGAGAAGGGAAATAGAAAGCAATGAAGGTGAACAAAATAAAAGAGACAAACAGAAATCCCATCGGAGAAAAGAGCAGAACTTCTTCAAGGTAGTATTATGACCGCTCAGGGCAAAGCCTCCAATCAAAATACATGATCCTGATCGCGGTGGGAGCAACGCACTGTCAATTCAGTCCCGTCGCTCCACAGGTCACATCGTATATCTTTAAGCTTTCCAAATGGAAGAAAACAGCAGGTGAATTGAAAGAATCTAGTAACCCCCGAATGAGGCGAACCAAACCAGGTATCTTTAGATATCAACAAATTAACTAGTTATTAAAATAAAATCTTAAACACTACTAAGGTAAACCAATATCTAAAGACCTTATAACTTCTTATTTAAAAATCTAACTCCTGCATTTGCATACATATACTCAAACTAACGGTAGTTTGGTGTTTAATTGGCTGCCTGAAAAAATAGAAATAACAATAAAGTCTTTGCAGATTATGCTTCCTGAAGAATTGTCTTCTGATACAACACGGTCAAAGTTCACTTGCAGTCTTCCAAGGTCCAATGAGAAAAGGGTCCTTCCAGAGATAGGGGTTCAGCAGTTCAGTTCGGCAGTTGTAGTATTACACAGCGATGAACACAGCAGATCAATAATTTGTTATTTTTTTAAGGAATTAATCCGGCTTGAAGCTTTAGAATTTTGAGAGAAAAACTACCCAGTGTCTAAATTGACTTAGAGAGCGAGCTCATCTTATTTCCTTCACAAGCTGGATCAGTCTGTCAACTGTGTCTCTGCGAGCCAGTTAACCCCAAAGTCAAAATGTATACATTTAAGCCCTGTTCTTCCTCTCTGTACGGTTGTTGCCGGGCAACCAGAATGCACTTTGGCTTACAGTCTATGGAGATTGCTGCCTTAAAGAAGTATTGATCTCTTACAGCCTTAAAGCTGCACTGCAATATTTCCCGAGAAGATAAAAAAACACAGGATCATGACAGTAGGCATTCCTGGAAGAGAAGAGGCAGTGAATTAAACACTGCTGACCATTCTGACGAAGAGTCATCGACCTGAAATGTTAACACTGTTTCTCTCTCCACAGATGCTGCCTGACCTGCTGAGTATTTCCGGCACTTTCTGTTTTTATTTCAAATTTCCAGCATCTGCAGTATTTTGCTTTTGCATCCGAAACAAATTAACTGGACAATATCACATTGCTGTTTGTGGGAGCTTGCTGTGCACAAATTGGCTGCCCCAGTTCCTACCAAACAGTGACTACACTTCAAAAAAGGTTCATCATTGGCTGTAAAGCATTTTGGAATGGCTAAGGTTTAGAAAGACGCTGTATAAAAACTCTTTCTTTCTACGAGGAAGATACAGAACAGCAGCAGTACCACCAGAATACAAGCAAAGAGGAAAAGAGAGGTGATAGATGTATGGTAACAAAACCCCATGTCTCCAGAGAGCTGTAGCAATGTAGCAAGGATTAAAAGGCAGCATGCTAATACTTTTAATGGTCTAATTGGTTACGTCTATCCCTACTAGGATGGTGTGAAAAGCTTGAGGTGAAAATAACACCATAAGAATCTTAAGCATGAGATAAGCCGATTTTCAAACTAGCAGGCTGGGCACTGTGATTAGTCCCACCCATCATTATCCTCCATTTCTCACCAAATTTAACCCCCGCCAATTATCTCTTCTCCTCAAGGCACTGACATTTATTCTCAGGTGCGGCAAAGACATACTTACTGCCCATCCCCAGCTGTCTGTTAGCTAAGTGGCTTATTAAACCGCCTCAGATAGCATGAGGAATCAACCATATCATGTGGGATGGGAGTCACATGTAAAGCCGGGTTGGGTCAGAGTAGTAGATCTCCTTCCCTAAACCAGCAGCAAGTTACCATGTTTAGTGAATTCAATTTCACCCCTTAACTGGGATTTGAACTCCTAATCTCTCGGTTACTAGTCTAGTATTATATTCACCACCCTGCCCAACTCTGTACTATTGTAGAATGCCACCAGGTTTCCTCACCTGAATGGCTATTTGTTATGCATAACAAAACCAAAAATCAATCATAGAATGACAGCATAGAAGGCCATTGGGCCCATCATGCCCGTGCCAAATCTGTGAATGAACCATTCAGTTAGTTCACTCCTCAGCTGTTCCCCCATAGCCCTAGAAATTTGTTCCTTTTCAAGTTTACATCCTTTTGAAAGTTGCTATTTAATCTTTAATAACATGATTCAGAAGAGGCTCTGTATGAAAGAGTGAATTAAACCCTATCCTGGAGTATCAAGCCAGAAAATATTGACACTGTAACCAGATTGCAAATGTTAGTGCAGCAGAAATCAATGCTCTGTCATACAGGCATGCAAACGAGAAATAGAAAACAACCAAGCAAATAACTTGGGGCAGTTTCATTGAAATCCAATCAGAATGACTTGAAGCACTGTTGCAATTTCATGAAGAAACACTATCCCTGTACAATAAGGAAGAAATTCAACTTGCCTACATAGAGCAGTTACCCCACTTTAAAGTAATTAGTTGCGTGATGTGCCTCAAGGTGTTGTGACATAATAAATGTAAGTATTAATATTAATTTAATTGTGTTTTTTGTTACTAAGAAAGCCAGTTGAAGGACCAAGCCCATTGGACAGGACCCGTCCAAGATCGGCAAAAGCAGGAGGGGGATAAAATAAAACAACAGTGAAGGAAAGTAAGAGCTACATTTCTATAGTGCCTTTCATGACCTCAGGATGTTTCAAAGTGCTTTACAGCCAACGAAGTACTTTTGAAGTGTAGTCACTGTTGTAATGTAGGAAACGCAGCAACCAATTTGCACACAGCAAGCTCCCACAAACAGCAATGTGATAATGACCAGATAATCTGTTCTAGTTTATTTATTTTTTATTTATTTAGAGATACAGCACTGAAACAGGCCCTTCGGCCCACCGAGTCTGTGCCAACCAACAACCACCCATTTTTATACTAACCCTACAGTAATCCCATATTCCCTACCACCTACCTACACTAGGGACAATTTACAACATCCAGTTTACCTATCACCTGCAAGTCTTTGGCGGTGGGAGGAAACCAGAGCACCCGGCGAAAACCCACGCGGTCACAGGGAGATCTTGCAAACTCCGCACAGGCAGTACCCAGAATTGAACCCGGGTCCCTGGAGCTGTGAGGCTGCGGTGCTAACCACTGCGCCACTGTGCCACCCATAGTGACGTTAGTTGCACCACTGAATCTTTCACGCCAACCTGAGAAGACAGAAACAGGGTCTTGGTCTAATGTCTCATCCATAAGATGATACCTCTGACAGTGCAGCACTGACTCTGTGTTGCACTGATGTGCCAGCCTAAGATGATGGCCTGAAGTCTCTGGAGAAGAATTTGAAACCACAACAATCTGACTGAGGTGTTCGTGCTACCCATTGAGTCGCAGCAGTATGTCAACAGCTTCACACAAGTTCTAACTCATTAATCCTCGGCCTCCCTTCCCCTTCCTCTGTTGTACCAGCTGTTTCTTTTGCCAAACTGTCTCTCCTGTCTCCCATACAGCTGTGACTGCCTCTCAGAATCCTACTCCCAGTTCTTGCCCTCTCTCTAAAAAGCCCTCAAGCGCTTTCATACCTGATTCTACAGCAATTCCTTCATTCACTGTCGGCTGCACCCTGTCAGTGTGAACATTTTAAGGCTGTTAAAAAATCCAGAAAGCTAGTATCGGTAATGGTGACCATGAAACTACCAGATTGTTACAAAAACCCATCTGGTTCCTTTAGGGAAGAAAATCTGACATCCTTACCCAGCCTACATGTGACTCCAGACCCACAGTAATGTGGTTGACTCTTAACTGCCCACTGAAATGGCCCAGCAAGCCTCTCAGTTCTACCAAACTGCTATGCTTGCAGCGGTTCAAGAAGGCAGCTCACCACCACCTTCTCAAGGGCACTTAGGCATGGTTAATAAATGCTGGCCTCGCCAGTGATGCCCACATCCCATGAATGAATAAATAAAAGGACGCTGGTCAGATAATCATTGCTCAAATATTATACCCAACTTCTGCCACTTCAAGTGTCTCTCCTCTCTCTGAGTGCTGAATTTGCCTAAGTGTGTCATGTGAAATAGTAGTTAGCCTGCAAGGGATCACATTCAAGAAGATTTACAATCCCCATTCCCAATGCTTATGAAAGGCAACCGTCTCTAGGAACAACAATCACCATTCCGACCCTCAAGACATTCCACTATCCAATTATATTATGGCTGATTTGCACTCTAATGCCCTCTACCAGTCTTGATTCCATAACTCACAGTACTCTTGCCTTACAGATATATAGACCAGCCAATTGCCCACGACTATTTTCTATCATCATAGAAATCAATTACAAAGGCGATACTTACAACATATTTCACCCCCGGGGTATTTGGGGCAATTCCATAAGCTTTACCCACATTGTTAAAGTGCGATTAGCTTAATTGCTTAATCCTCTTTGCTTAACACTTTAAAAGCTTCAGTGATATGAGACAAATTGAAGGATTTCACGAATGCTTGGACTGCTCACTGTTCACCTGGTATTAGGAGCTAAACGTGTGAGTGCGGCAGTGTAGTCAGACACTGGCGGTGTAGTCAGACATTGGCAGTGTAGTCAAACACTGGCGGTGTAGTCAGACACTGGCAGTGTAATCAGACATTGGCGGTGTAGTCAGACACTGGCGGTGTAGTCAGACATTGGCGGTGTAGTCAGACACTGGCGGTGTAGTCAGACACTGGCGGTGTAGTCAGACATTGGCGGTGTAATCAGACATTGGCAGTGTAGTCAGACACTGGCGGTGTAGTCAGACACTGGCGGTGCAGTCAGACATTGGCGGTGTAGTCAGACACGGGCGGTGTAGTCAGACATTGGCGGTGTAGTCAGACACTGGCGGTGTAGTCAGACACTGGCGGTGTAGTCAGACATTGGCGGTGTAGTCAGACACTGGCAGTGTAGTCAGACACTGGCGGTGTAATCAGACATTGGCGGTGTAGTCAGACACTGGCGGTGTAGTCAGACATTGGCAGTGTAGTCAAACACTGGCGGTGTAGTCAGACACTGGCAGTGTAATCAGACATTGGCGGTGTAGTCAGACACTGGCGGTGTAGTCAGACATTGGCGGTGTAGTCAGACACTGGCGGTGTAGTCAGACACTGGCGGTGTAGTCAGACATTGGCGGTGTAATCAGACATTGGCAGTGTAGTCAGACACTGGCGGTGTAGTCAGACACTGGCGGTGCAGTCAGACATTGGCGGTGTAGTCAGACACGGGCGGTGTAGTCAGACATTGGCGGTGTAGTCAGACACTGACGGTGTAGTCAGACACTGGCGGTGTAGTCAGACATTGGCGGTGTAGTCAGACACTGGCAGTGTAGTCAGACACTGGCGGTGTAATCAGACATTGGCAGTGTAGTCAGACACTGGCGGTGTAGTCAGACATTGGCGGTGTAGTCAGACACTGGCAGTGTAGTCAGACATTGGCGGTGTAGTCAGACACTGGCGGTGTAGTCAGACATTGGCGGTGTAGTCAGACACTGGCAGTGTAGTCAGACATTGGCGGTGTAGTCAGACATTGGCAGTGTAGTCAGACACTGGCGGTGTAGTCAAACAATGGCGGTGTAGTCAGACACTGGCGGTGTAGTCAGACACTGGCAGTGTAGTCAGACATTGGCGGTGTAGTCAGACACTGGCGGTGTAGTCAGACACTGGCGGTGTAGTCAGACATTGGCGGTGTAGTCAGACACTGGCAGTGTAGTCAGACACTGGCGGTGTAGTCAGACATTGGCGGTGTAGTCAGACACTGGCGGTGTAGTCAGACACTGGCGGTGTAATCAGACATTGGCAGTGTAGTCAGACACTGGCGGTGTAGTCAGACACTGGCGGTGTCGTCAGACATTGGCGGTGTAGTCAGACACTGGCAGTGTAGTCAGACATTGGCGGTGTAGTCAGACACTGGCGGTGTAGTCAGACATTGGCGGTGTAGTCAGACACTGGCAGTGTAGTCAGACATTGGCGGTGTAGTCAGACATTGGCAGTGTAGTCAGACACTGGCGGTGTAGTCAAACACTGGCGGTGTAGTCAGACACTGGCAGTGTAGTCAGACATTGGCGGTGTAGTCAGACACTGGCGGTGTAGTCAGACACTGGCGGTGTAGTCAGACATTGGCGGTGTAGTCAGACACTGGCGGTGTAGTCAGACACTGGCGGTGTAATCAGACATTGGCGGTGTAGTCAGACACTGGCGGTGTAGTCAGACACTGGCGGTGTAGTCAGACATTGGCGGTGTAGTCAGACACTGGCGGTGTAGTCAGACATTGGCGGTGTAGTCAGACACTGGCGGTGTAGTCAGACATTGGCGGTGTAGTCAGACATTGGCAGTGTAGTCAGACACTGGCGGTGTAGTCAAACAATGGCGGTGTAGTCAGACACTGGCAGTATAGTCAGACATTGGCGGTGTAGTCAGACACTGGCGGTGTAGTCAGACACTGGCGGTGTAGTCAGACATTGGCAGTATAGTCAGACACTGGCGGTGTAGTCAAACAATGGCGGTGTAGTCAGACACTGGCAGTGTAATCAGACATTGGCAGTGTAGTCAGACACTGGCGGTGTAGTCAGACATTGGCAGTGTAGTCAGACACTGGCAGTGTAGTCAGACATTGGCAGTGTAGTCAGACACTGGCGGTGTAGTCAGACATTGGCGGTGTAGTCAGACACTGGCAGTGTAGTCAGACACTGGCGGTGTAGTCAGACACTGGCGGTGTCGTCAGACATTGGCGGTGTAGTCAGACACTGGCAGTGTAGTCAGACATTGGCAGTGTAGTCAGACACTGGCGGTGTAGTCAGACATTGGCGGTGTAGTCAGACACTGGCGGTGTAGTCAGACATTGGCAGTGTAGTCAGACATTGGCAGTGTAGTCAGACACTGGCAGTGTAGTCAGACATTGACAGTGTAGTCAGACACTGGCGGTGTAGTCAGACATTGTCAGTGTAGTCAGACACTGGCAGTGTAGTCAGACACTGGCAGTGTAATCAGACATTGGCAGTGTAGTCAGACATTGGCAGTGTAGTCAGACACTGGCAGTGTAGTCAGACATTGGCAGTGTAGTCAGACACTGGCAGTGTAGTCAGACATTGGCAGTGTAGTCAGACATTGGCAGTGTAGTCATACACTGGCAGTGTAGTCAGACATTGGCAGTATAGTCAGACATTGGCAGTGTAGTCAGACACTGGCGGTGTAGTCAGACACTGGCGGTGCAGTCAGACATTGGCGGTGTAGTCAGACACGGGCGGTGTAGTCAGACATTGGCGGTGTAGTCAGACACTGGCGGTGTAGTCAGACACTGGCGGTGTAGTCAGACATTGGCGGTGTAGTCAGACACTGGCAGTGTAGTCAGACACTGGCGGTGTAATCAGACATTGGCAGTGTAGTCAGACACTGGCGGTGTAGTCAGACATTGGCGGTGTAGTCAGACACTGGCAGTGTAGTCAGACATTGGCGGTGTAGTCAGACACTGGCGGTGTAGTCAGACATTGGCGGTGTAGTCAGACACTGGCAGTGTAGTCAGACATTGGCGGTGTAGTCAGACATTGGCAGTGTAGTCAGACACTGGCGGTGTAGTCAAACAATGGCGGTGTAGTCAGACACTGGCAGTGTAGTCAGACACTGGCAGTGTAGTCAGACATTGGCGGTGTAGTCAGACACTGGCGGTGTAGTCAGACACTGGCGGTGTAGTCAGACATTGGCGGTGTAGTCAGACACTGGCAGTGTAGTCAGACACTGGCGGTGTAGTCAGACATTGGCGGTGTAGTCAGACACTGGCGGTGTAGTCAGACACTGGCGGTGTAATCAGACATTGGCAGTGTAGTCAGACACTGGCGGTGTAGTCAGACACTGGCGGTGTCGTCAGACATTGGCGGTGTAGTCAGACACTGGCAGTGTAGTCAGACATTGGCGGTGTAGTCAGACACTGGCGGTGTAGTCAGACATTGGCGGTGTAGTCAGACACTGGCGGTGTAGTCAGACACTGGCGGTGTAGTCAGACATTGGCAGTATAGTCAGACACTGGCGGTGTAGTCAAACAATGGCGGTGTAGTCAGACACTGGCAGTGTAATCAGACATTGGCAGTGTAGTCAGACACTGGCGGTGTAGTCAGACATTGGCAGTGTAGTCAGACACTGGCAGTGTAGTCAGACATTGGCAGTGTAGTCAGACACTGGCGGTGTAGTCAGACATTGGCGGTGTAGTCAGACACTGGCGGTGTAGTCAGACATTGGCGGTGTAGTCAGACACTGGCGGTGTAGTCAGACATTGGCGGTGTAGTCAGACATTGGCAGTGTAGTCAGACACTGGCGGTGTAGTCAAACAATGGCGGTGTAGTCAGACACTGGCAGTATAGTCAGACATTGGCGGTGTAGTCAGACACTGGCGGTGTAGTCAGACACTGGCGGTGTAGTCAGACATTGGCAGTATAGTCAGACACTGGCGGTGTAGTCAAACAATGGCGGTGTAGTCAGACACTGGCAGTGTAATCAGACATTGGCAGTGTAGTCAGACACTGGCGGTGTAGTCAGACATTGGCAGTGTAGTCAGACACTGGCAGTGTAGTCAGACATTGGCAGTGTAGTCAGACACTGGCGGTGTAGTCAGACATTGGCGGTGTAGTCAGACACTGGCAGTGTAGTCAGACACTGGCGGTGTAGTCAGACACTGGCGGTGTCGTCAGACATTGGCGGTGTAGTCAGACACTGGCAGTGTAGTCAGACATTGGCAGTGTAGTCAGACACTGGCGGTGTAGTCAGACATTGGCGGTGTAGTCAGACACTGGCGGTGTAGTCAGACATTGGCAGTGTAGTCAGACATTGGCAGTGTAGTCAGACACTGGCAGTGTAGTCAGACATTGACAGTGTAGTCAGACACTGGCGGTGTAGTCAGACATTGTCAGTGTAGTCAGACACTGGCAGTGTAGTCAGACACTGGCAGTGTAATCAGACATTGGCAGTGTAGTCAGACATTGGCAGTGTAGTCAGACACTGGCAGTGTAGTCAGACATTGGCAGTGTAGTCAGACACTGGCAGTGTAGTCAGACATTGGCAGTGTAGTCAGACATTGGCAGTGTAGTCATACACTGGCAGTGTAGTCAGACATTGGCAGTATAGTCAGACATTGGCAGTGTAGTCAGACACTGGCGGTGTAGTCAGACACTGGCGGTGCAGTCAGACATTGGCGGTGTAGTCAGACACGGGCGGTGTAGTCAGACATTGGCGGTGTAGTCAGACACTGGCGGTGTAGTCAGACACTGGCGGTGTAGTCAGACATTGGCGGTGTAGTCAGACACTGGCAGTGTAGTCAGACACTGGCGGTGTAATCAGACATTGGCAGTGTAGTCAGACACTGGCGGTGTAGTCAGACATTGGCGGTGTAGTCAGACACTGGCAGTGTAGTCAGACATTGGCGGTGTAGTCAGACACTGGCGGTGTAGTCAGACATTGGCGGTGTAGTCAGACACTGGCAGTGTAGTCAGACATTGGCGGTGTAGTCAGACATTGGCAGTGTAGTCAGACACTGGCGGTGTAGTCAAACAATGGCGGTGTAGTCAGACACTGGCAGTGTAGTCAGACACTGGCAGTGTAGTCAGACATTGGCGGTGTAGTCAGACACTGGCGGTGTAGTCAGACACTGGCGGTGTAGTCAGACATTGGCGGTGTAGTCAGACACTGGCAGTGTAGTCAGACACTGGCGGTGTAGTCAGACATTGGCGGTGTAGTCAGACACTGGCGGTGTAGTCAGACACTGGCGGTGTAATCAGACATTGGCAGTGTAGTCAGACACTGGCGGTGTAGTCAGACACTGGCGGTGTCGTCAGACATTGGCGGTGTAGTCAGACACTGGCAGTGTAGTCAGACATTGGCGGTGTAGTCAGACACTGGCGGTGTAGTCAGACATTGGCGGTGTAGTCAGACACTGGCGGTGTAGTCAGACACTGGCGGTGTAGTCAGACATTGGCAGTATAGTCAGACACTGGCGGTGTAGTCAAACAATGGCGGTGTAGTCAGACACTGGCAGTGTAATCAGACATTGGCAGTGTAGTCAGACACTGGCGGTGTAGTCAGACATTGGCAGTGTAGTCAGACACTGGCAGTGTAGTCAGACATTGGCAGTGTAGTCAGACACTGGCGGTGTAGTCAGTCATTGGCGGTGTAGTCAGACACTGGCAGTGTAGTCAGACACTGGCGGTGTAGTCAGACACTGGCGGTGTCGTCAGACATTGGCGGTGTAGTCAGACACTGGCAGTGTAGTCAGACATTGGCAGTGTAGTCAGACACTGGCGGTGTAGTCAGACATTGGCGGTGTAGTCAGACACTGGCGGTGTAGTCAGACATTGGCAGTGTAGTCAGACATTGGCAGTGTAGTCAGACACTGGCAGTGTAGTCAGACATTGACAGTGTAGTCAGACACTGGCGGTGTAGTCAGACATTGTCAGTGTAGTCAGACACTGGCAGTGTAGTCAGACACTGGCAGTGTAATCAGACATTGGCAGTGTAGTCAGACATTGGCAGTGTAGTCAGACACTGGCAGTGTAGTCAGACATTGGCAGTGTAGTCAGACACTGGCAGTGTAGTCAGACATTGGCAGTGTAGTCAGACATTGGCAGTGTAGTCATACACTGGCAGTGTAGTCAGACATTGGCAGTATAGTCAGACATTGGCAGTATAGTCATACACTAGCAGTGTAGTCAGATATTGGCAGTGTAGTCAGACATTGGCAGTGTAGTCAGACACTGGCAGTGTAATCAGACATTGGCAGTGTAGTCAGACACTGGCAGTGTAGTCAGACATTGGCAGTGTAGTCAGACACTGGCAGTGTAGTCAGACATTGGCAGTGTGGTCAGACACTGGCAGTGTAGTCAGACACTGGCAGTGTAGTCAGACATTGGCAGTGTAGTCAGACACTGGCAGTATAGTCAGACACTGGCACTGTTTGTACCAGGGGAGTGTGGTGAAATAGTGGCCAAGTGAATTACGCGCGTTTATTCTTTATTTTAGAGACTGACTCTCCTCTTTAGGATGTTGGTGACTCCTACATGAACAAGCTGGAAAATGGTGCCATGGTGCAGCTTTGGGCCAGGTACCCGACTGAGACTGACACTGTCTTTGTTTTGCATTTCTCGGTTTTACCGTCCACAGTTTCTAGCGAGAAAATCACGCCAGCACCAATGCACCCGTGATACGTGGTGGGGTCTTTATGTCCATGTCTATGTAACCAAAAGAAAAACATTGAGAAGCATCTCTCCCTGGCCCAATATCTCAACTGAGATTTAAAACACCATCTGATGCACTAATGAACCTTATGGACAAGCCTAAACCAGTGGGTATGGTCACATAGCCGTTATGTTAGTAGATTAATGATCTGGAGCCATGAGTTCAAATCCTATCATGATAGCTGGGGAAATTTAAATTCAGTTAATTAAATAAATCTGGAATTAAAGGGCTAGTATCAATAATGGTGATTATGAAACTACTAGAGCGTTATTTAAAACTCATCCGGTTCACTAATGCCCTTTAGGGAGGGAAATCTGCCGTCCTCGCCTGGTCTGGCCTACATGTGACTCCAGACCCACAGCAATGTGGTTGACGTTTAACTGCCCTCTGAAATGGCCTAGCAAACCACTCAGTTGTACTCAAGAAGGCAGCTCACCACTCGTTCTCAAGGACAGTTAGGGACAGGCCATTCTTCATATGTTAACCTAAATAGTGAGTGTCAAGATTTAACTGGGGGCAGCATCACAGTTGAGGCTGATATTATTCTCACCTTTTGTCCAAAAGCACACACTCTCCTGCAGGGGAACCAATGGCTGATTTTGCCCCTCTTGAGCTCAGAGACAATTCAGTTGACTGCAGCAGCTAGCTGAACTCTCATTTCGCCTGAGATCGGCCAACGGTGGAAATCAGATCTCCACCCGGAAAGCGGGAAAGTCTAGACACGTATTCTAACACTCCCAGTGTGAGCTGCCTTCCTGCATGGAGGTTACATTGTATGAGCTTGATCAAAAGTGCACAAAGCTGCAAGGACTCTTACAAGCCTGGTGGTGTTGACAGAAAGTAGGAAGAAAGAACTTGCAATTCTGTAGTGCCCATCACAACCCCAGGACATCCCACAGCATTTTGCACCCAATGAAGTGCTTTTGAAGTGCCATCACTGTTGTAAAGTAGGAAACACAGCAGCCAATTTGCGCACAGCAAGCTCCCACAAACAGCAAAATGATAATGACCTGATAATCTGTTTTTGTGATGTTGGTTGAGGGATAAATATTGGCCAGGACACCAGGGAGAACGCCCCTGATCCTCTTCAAAATAGTGCTAGTGGATCTTTTAGATCCAATTGAGGGGGCAGGCAGAACATCTGTTTAAGGTCCCATCTGAAAGATGGCACTGGAGTATCAGCCGAGAGTTTGTGCTCAAGATCCTGGAGTGGGACTCAGAGGCAAGAGAGCTACCACTGAACCCTGTCTAACACTCAACACAGCAACACAGCGATGCTGCACTCTCCCAATACTAAGCTCTTCAGCTGAGCCTTGAGGTTGAGAAAAGCCTTTGTGAATCGGTCATTGCTGAGCCCACAAGTTGGCTGCTCTGTGTGTTGGGATTAAAGACTTTGTACACCAGGCACAAGAACATGTCAGGAAATCCAAATGAACCGTTTGAATGACAAGATTCAGCTCAATATTTTCTTTCTCTGTGAATCCTTCTGTTCATCAGTGACCCAGTGTGTGCCCCCAGCAGTCCTAAGTCAGGCTGCGGACTGATTCCCACTCTAATCTGATCCCAATAATGGCGAGATCTCCCTACTGCACTTGTGAGACATTTCCAGTTCCACTCCAGTCGCTGTTACGGTGTTTGCGAGAGCCTGTTAAATTCCTTCCAAATTAGGGGCAGTTTGGAGCCATGACGACAGAGGATTGTGTTATTTAGAATTATCTCTGCCCCACAACTGATAGAATCTCTCTTTTCTGATTGCAAGGACCAATTGTGAAATGATTGGGTAGTTTCAATTCAATTTCTAATAACCAGTTATGAGCCGATGTTCCCCTAATAAAGTGATGTTACCCTAATGAAGCAATATTACTGCAATAACATAATATGATCATAATGAGGGACTGTTACCCTGATATGGCTGTTTCTGTGCTCTAAATGCTATGGAATTCTATGAAATCTTGCACTAATGCAGTGTCACGTTGTTTGTTCCCAGATTACTTCTGACTAGCAATATTTGAAGAAACGTGTGTATCATTTAAATATGTTAGTTATCCTTATGATCTGGTGTCATCCTGGTACATGCTGAGTTCAGTTCCATCCTCCTGGAGACTCGGTCTATTTCATGAAGCTTCTGCCTCTTGGAAGATTTTTTAAACTGTCAAGGGTTTTGATAGGGTAACTGGAGAAAGAATATATCCTGTGGTTAGCGAGTCAGTGACAAGGAATCTTCAACTTGTCAGCGTGAGAGAGGAGAGAGGAAAGGAGAAACGTCTTTAGTCAGAGAGTTGTTTGAATCAGGTGGGGTTTTTTTGCAGGAAGTGGTTGAGGCAGACACCATTGCATCTTTCATGGAAACATCATAGAGACATAGAGTCATAGTGTTATACAGCACAGAAATAGGCCCTTCGGCCCATCGTGTCTGTGCCGGCCATACAGCACCCAACTATTCTAACCCCAGATTCCTGCACTTGGCCCGTAGCCCTGTGTGCTATGGCGTTTCAAGTGCCCATCTAAATACTTCTTAAATGTTGTGAGGGTTCCTGCCTCCACCACCTCTTCAGGCAGTGCGTTCCAGATTCCAACCACCCTCTGAGTGAAAAAGTGTTTCCTCAAATCTCCCTTCAACCTCCTGCCCCTTACCCTAAATCTATGCCCCCTGGTTCTTGACCCCTCCACTAAGGGAAAAAGCTTCCTCCTATCTAACCTATCAATGCCCCTCATAATCTTGTACACATCAATCATGTCCCCCCTCAGCCTTCTCTGCTCCAAGGAAAACAACCCTAGCCTTTTCAGTCTCTCTTCATAGCTGAAATGCTCCAGCCCAGGCAACATCCTGATGAATCTCCTCTGCACCCTCTCCATTGCAATCACATCCTTCCTATAGTGTGGTGCCCAGAACTGTACACAGTACTCCAACTGTGGCCTAACTAGCGTTTTATACAGCTCCATCATAACCTCCCTGCTCTTATATTCTATGCCTCGGCCAATAAAGGCAAGTATCCCATATGCCTTCCTAACCATCTTATCTACCTGTGCTGCTGCCTTCAGTGGTCTGTGAACAAGTACACCAAGGTCCTTCTGACCTTCTGTACTTCCTAGGGTCCTACCATCCATTGTGTATTCCCTTGCCTTGTTAGTCCTCCCAAAATGCATCACCTCACACTTCTCAGGATTAAATTCCATTTGCCACTGCTCCGTCCATCTTACCAGCCCATCTATATCATCCTGTAATCTAAGGATTTCCTCCTCACTATTTACAACACCACCAATTTTCGTGTCATCTGCGAACTTACTGTTCATATCTCCTATATTCACGTCTAAATCATTAATGTACTCTACAAAGAGCAAGGGACCCAGCACCGATCCCTGTGGTACACCACTGGTCACAGGCTTCCACTTGCAAAAACAGCCCTCAACCATTATTCTCTGCCTCCTGCCACGAAGCCAATTTTGGATCCAATTTGCCCAATTGCCCTGGATCCCATGGGCTCTTACCTCCTTAACCAATTTCCCATGCGGGACCTTATCAAAAGCCTTACTGAAATCCATGTATACTACATCTACTGCTTTACCCACATCGACACATCTAGTCACCTCCTCGAAAAATTCAATCAAGTTAGTTAGACACGATCTCCCCCTGACAAAGCCATGCTATCTATCCCTGATTAATCCCTGCCTCTCCAAGTGGAGATTAATCCTGTCCCTCAGAGTTTTTTCCAATATTTTCCCTACCACCGATGTTAAATTCACCGGCCTGTAATTACCTGGTTTATCCCTACTACCCTTCTTGATTAATGGTACCACATTCACTGTCCTCCAATCCTCTGGTACCTCTCCTGTGGCCACAGAGGATTTGAAAATTTGTGTCAAAGCCCCTGCTCTCTCTTCCCTTGCCTCACATAACAGCCTGGGATACATCTCATCTGGGCCTGGAGATTTATCCACTTTTAAGCCCGTTAAAACAGCTAATATTTCCTCCCTTTCAATGCTAATATGTTCAAGTATATCACAATCCCCCTCCCTGATCTCCACACCTACATCGTCCTTCTCCATAGTGAACACAGATGAAAAGCAATCATTTAAAACCTCACCTATGTCCTCTGGCTCCACACACAGATTGCCACTTTGGTTCCTAATGGGCTCTACTCTTTCCCTGATTATCCTCTTACCCTTAATATACTTATAAAACGCCTTGGGATTTTCCTTTATTTTGCCTGGCAGTGTTTTTTCATGACCCCTCTTCGTTCTCCTAATTACTTTTTTAAGTGCCACCCTACACTTTCTATACCCCTCTAGTGCCTCCGCTGTTTTCAGCGCTTGGGATCTGCTGTAAGCCTCCTTTTTTTTCCTGATCCAATCCTTTATATCCTTTGACATCCAGGGTTCCCTGGGCCTGTTGGTCCTACCCTTCACCTTAACGGGTACATGTTGGCTCTGGACTCTCACTATTTCCTCTTTGAATGACTCCCACTGATGTGATGTAGACTTTCCTACAAGTAGCTGCTCCCAGTCCACTTTGGCCAGATCCTGTTTTATCATATTGAAATCGACCTTCCCCCAATTCAGTACCTTTATTTCTGGTCCATCTTTGTCCTTTCCCAAAACAAATAAATATATTTATTTATTATAAATATTTATTGTAATTATAAATGATCATATCAGAAAAATATTTGAAGCAATTGTATTTATATAACAGCTATAACGTAGCAAAACATCTGGAGGCATTTCACAGCAGCATTATAAAATGAAAAGTAGCAGCGAGCCACAAAAGGAGATATTAGGACAGGTGACCAACAGCTTGGTCAAAGAGTTTGGTTTTAAGGAGCATCTTAAAGGAGGAGAGAGAGACAGAGAGCTTTAGGAAGGAAATTCCAGAGCTTAGGGTCCAGGCAACTGAAGACACGGCCACCAACGGTGGAACGATTAAAATCAGGGATGCTCAAGAGGCCAGAATTAGAGAAGCGCAGATATCTCGGAGAGCTGTAGAGCTGGAGGAGATTACAGAAATAGGGAGGGATGAGACCATGGAGAGATTTGAAAACAAGGATGAGGATTTTACAATTGAGACACTGCTTAACCAGGAGCCAATTTATAACAGTGAGCACAGGTGAATGGGACTTAGCGTGAGGAGGGAGGAGGGTATATGGATATGAGGAGAGAAAGAGGCAGTGGGATTAATTTTGGATTGTTTTAACAAAGTGTCACTGCAGATACGAACGACTCCCATCTGTTTGCCGTATGGTTCTACTGTGTTTGTTGACTTCCCTTGAGAAATTTTAAAGACTTTTGAGGAGACCTAATTGACGTGCTCAAAATTCTAAGTGGTTCTGACCAGGTAAAGAGAAACTATTTCCATTGGCCAGTGAGTTGGTAACTGGAGGGTTTAAGATCATCATAAAAAGAGCAAACGGAGAGATTGCAAGATGTTTGTCTTAGAAGATTGTTACAAAATGAAATGCCTTACTAGCAATAACAATGGGAAGAAGACAGAAGAATGAGACTAAGTGATTAGCTCTTTCAGAGAGTAACTACAGGCTGTTTCTACAATATAAAATTCTACCATTGCTAAAACATTTTAGTCTAACTTTAATTCAATCTCCTACAACCCAAGAAATGTAAAACTGTGTGAAAGTGAGCAGAAGGCATTGGTCGGGATTCTGGTTCTCCACAAAATGACAGGGAGTATCCCTGAGTAAGGGGATTAATGAACCAATTCACAGTTTGGCAGAGCTTTCTACAACCCTCTGAAGAATGTTGCGTCTAATTACATCGCACAGCCCTTTAAAGGCAGGTGCCAAGCCTTCAAATATCAATTCACTGCCCTCCGAACCTTTCAGCTGTTTTGGCAGCATTGACCTCCTCAGCACTCCACTGTGTAAGAACAAATGTCATTGTTTTCAAAGTCGGTTGATAACTGTTCTCAGCAGAGCTTTTGCCTTACGGTTTGTAATTCCTGGGGTAAAAAATAGGATGTAACATGGGCGCAAAGCATCCCAATTTAACAGACCCTGTTAAACAGTCCCACCGTAAAAGTCATGGGACCTTTTTTCAGCATTTCAGGTGGAGGTCAATGAAAGGTAAGTTGATAAACATTTTTTCTTAAGGAATATGTTCTCGTGGAGCCAGAAGAAGCAGAACTGCAGCCCCCTTCTCCCTGCTGACTCCACAGGAGTTGTGATCAGTCCTCTCCTGTAGCCCTCTCTAATTCCCACCCCTCCCTCAAGACATATTGGAATGCCACTGCCGGTGAGGCAGACAGCCCAGCATTGATGCCTTTGCTTGAGTGAGCTGCCTTTGGAGGCTCAGCAAAGCACAGGCAGTTTGCACCGAGTATACTGATGAGGCTCAAGGACCAATTTCCATTCACTCTTGGGCCTCTGGTTCAGGAGTGTGTTACGACCAGGTGAGGAAGGGGTCTCAGGCTCCCCTCTTGCCCCTTTCCTAGTTTGGCTGTAACAGAGTTTATCTTTTAAAACACAGTGATTTTAGCTTACCCCCTCAGTAAGCCCTTGCTCAATGCACTCTAATTGGAATTGCAAATGAACCAATCAGGCAGGTTTTCTTAGGTTTAATCAGGAAAGATGTAAGTTTATTAGCCTTATCACTCTAACTCGGTTAAAATTACTAAAATACACGATGCTACCACGCTAGCATGCACATGAAATAGACACGCACACAAATAAATACAGAGGGGGAGAAAGAATTGGGGGGGGGGGGTGGTGTTGAGGTAGAGTTGGCAATAAATGGAATACAGGTTTTTGGTATGACGTCTTTGATTGAAGTTAAGGTCTTGGAGGTCTCGCTGGGGCCGGTGCACAATTTCAGACTTGCCTCTCTGGTACCAGAAGGCTGAAAATATGCTTTGACTGTAGTCTTGCAGTTTATGCTGCCACTGTGGTTCCCTGGGATTTTGCTGGAGAGAGAGAGAGCTTCTCCTTGGTGTTCAAATTGCAGTCTGTGCCTTTCTGTGCGGCACAATTCAAAAAAATCCCAGTCTTACCAGCAGGTAGGTCATGTGACCATCTCTTTGTTTGAAGCAGCGACTTCTGGGAGGGTTGTTGGATTTCAGAGCCTCCCAGACAGGAAGTGGAGTTTTGCCTCTTACAAGGTCGAAAGCTGTCGGTGTCTTTTGATCATCACTATTGCCCAGACCAATCTTGTTAATTGAATCAAGGAGCACCCCCATTGTCTCTACTGCTCAGTTTTTTTTTAAAGCAAATTCTTTGCAATGTCCAGTAAAAAGTTTCAAGTAATGTCCTATATGAAAAATTAATATGTTTCCATTCGGCAGGTGTGATTTCCAGCACAAGTGCGCTGGTTGTGCAGTGCCAAGGGTGGGCCTGATAACAAGCCCAGACCAAAATCTACCACAGGCTCCCTATGCTATCAAGAACATTTGGATAGTTACCTATTTACATTCTTGCATATTTTCCTTCAATAATTATGCTTTCTCCTTTGTATATGCCCTCTATAATGTTTCCACTCATTTCACTTCAGCTGTGAAAGTTCCCCTTGAAGACTGTTTCCATCTTGACAAGAATGTTTCTCGAGTATAAATCCTTTTTTTCTTTTAATGACCTCATGCAAAGAAATGTGAAAAGTTAAAAACTCTTTATCATCTTATACAGAATCACAGAAGGCCATTCGGCCCACCATACCTATACCGGTTCTAGTCCAGCGCAGGTTGATGAACCATTGGGTTTTCTTACCCCGCCCCCTCTCCCATCTAGAAAAAAATGTCGCATCTCCATTCTGTGTACTCAGAGTGAAGCTCCCTCTCTTCTACCTTCATCCCAAACTCAGATGAGTGCCCACCACAGTGCCAGTGTGACATTACCCCCACCAATCATCATGTGGGTTCTTCGCAGTAAGATAGCCAGGTTAGTGCCAATCTTGGGATAGTATTCTGCTCTGTTCTTTTGCTCACTAGGGGCTAGATTGAGACAACCAAACTCATTTCACATATAGATCAGTTCAATCCTGCTTTATCAAATCTGGACTTGATTATTTATCTAACTTGAGAGGGACCCCAAAGTGCATCTCAAAGGAGTAGAGAAAGAAAGAAGTTGCATTTATATAACACCTTTCATGACCTCAACATCTCAAAGCATTTTACGGCCAATTAAGTACTTTTTTGAAGTGTAGACACTTATAATATAAATAAATATTGCAGCTAACTTATGCACAGTAAGGTCCCACAAACAGTGGTGAGACAAAATGATCAGATAATTCGTTTCTGTGATGTTGGTGGAGTGATAAATGTTGGCCAGGACATTTGGGAGAATTTCCTGACCGACTCTTCTTTGAAATTGGCTGATCCAAAAGACAGCACCTCTGACAGTGCAGCACTCCCTTAGTACTGTAGAAGTGTCAGCCTAGATCCTGTGCACAAGAATGTAATCCGTTCCTGGGGAGGGTGTTGAGGTTGCTTTCAACATCCCCTTCATCTCCAATGAAACCCTCCCTAACTGCACTGTAGGTGTACCCCGCACCACATGGACTGTAGCGGTTCAACAAGGCGGCTCACTACCACCTTCTCAAGGGAAATTAGGGATGGGCAATAAATACCAGCCTTGCCAGTAATGCTTACATCTCACAAACGAATAAAAAGAAAACCATCCAAATGGTACATTCCAAAATCTCTACTTTTCCACGATTTAAATTGTGAAACTCAACAGAAACATTTTGTTGTCTGACATTTGGTGATGTAGCTAGTGGGGAATTCCAGCTCCCCAACCACAGAAACCCAATGACCCAAAGCAGGGTAAGGAGCAGGGGAGAGTCACGAGGCTGATCCCTGTAGGTGCTGGACATCTGACTAGGAGGCAGGATAAATCCGACATGATATTATAGATGTGCATAAGATAGCAAACGGTATGGTGAATGTAAATCTGAAACATTACTTCAAATTAAACCACAACAGCAAGCCGACAGAATAAAGACTCAAACAAGTAAAAGATAAATTTTGGATTGATGCGAGGAAATTATTCTTCACACAATGAGGAAGAAATTTGAGCGAACACAGCAACAGATGTCCTGGGTCCATTCTGCCAAACAGTTATCCTCACTACAGCTGAAATTGATTGCAGCCTGACATTACTGAGAGACATGTAAGGACATTATAACAATGCAACTCTTTCTTATTTTAATGAAATAAAGTTTTGGCTTCCTAAATGAACACAGACACACCTACAATTGAAATGGAATAAAGGCATCAAACTATAAATCATTATTTGCCTTCGGCCAGAAACAATTCTCAGAAAATTGTGCCATGCAGTGAAAATGATTCACCAGGTTGTAACATCTTATCACTTTGCGTTTATCTTCTGAATTGAAGTGAGCCAAGTCCAATTCAGAGAGTGAGGCAAACCTGGAACTGCCCTGTTTACAAAGCCTTTTGCTGTGCAAAGAATGCACTCCACTGGGTGGACGACAAAGGGTCAGAGCTGATGGACACATACCAACAAAACAACTGCAAGTGTAGCCCGACATCACCTGACTGATGCCGGCTCCTTGGCTACCGTTTGTTAAGTGATCTGACTGTATCAGAGAGAGGTTCTGCACCCTGGCAAGGCTTCACTGCCGCCTCAAGTGGACCTGCCCGATTTCCTGCCCTCCCCATCTGGCGAGCTCATGGTAATGCCGCTTTGGTGTTTGCTGTTTTCCAGAACCTCAAATCTGTTATCTCCTTGTCCCAAATCATTTCTTCCTCCAACAAGCGGTGGACTTTTAAAGGAAACTTGGTTTCCCTCATTGGTTGTGTCTGCTCTTTTATTCTTTTTGACCCCTGATGGTGGCACTATGGCCTTGACATCTTTGAAAGAAAAGATGTGCATTTATATAGCGCCTTTCACAACCTCAGGACTTGTTTGAAATGTAATCCCTGTTGAAATGTAGGCACCACGGCAGTTAATTTGCACACAGCAAGCTCCCACAAACAGCAATCTGATAATGACCAGAGAGTCTGTTTTAGTGATGTTGGTTGAGGGATAAAGATTGGTCCCAGGACTCTGGGGATAACTCCCCTACTCTTCTTCAATGTGGTGCTGTGGGATCTTTTACTTCCACCAGACAGGGCCTTGGTCTCATCCAAAAGATGTCTTAGTTAGGAAAAGGTGGGCACAGTCCTTCTGGGTAGGAAACTGGGCCACAGGCAACAAATAATGCCTCCAAGTGAGATAGTGAGATCTGGCAACTCAACTAATTCCGCTGACCGATCTTAAGATGGGCCAGCAGTTGGGATACAATGGTTAGCCTATGTGCCCTGGTTTAGAATCATATAATAGTTACAGCACAGAAGGAGGCCATTTGGCCCATTGTGTCCATGCCAGCTCTTTGCAAAAGCAACTCAGCTTGTCCCACTCCCCAGCCGTTTCTCTATAGCCCTGCAAATTTTGTCCCTTCAGGTGCTTATCCAATTCCTAAATCAAAGTCCCAACTGAAACTGCCTCCGCACACTCAGGCAGTGCATCCCAGAACCTAACCATTCGCTGCGTAAAAAATGTTTTTCCTCATGTCACCATTGCTTCTTTTGCCAATCACCTTAAAATCGGTGTTCTCTGGTTCTCAACCCTTTCACCAATGGAAACAGTTTCCCTCTATCTACTCTGTCTAGACCCTTCATGATTTTGAACATCTCTATCAAATCTCTTCTCACCCTTCTCTACAGAGGGCTCCAGCCTCTCTAATTGATTCACGTAAGTGACGTCCCTCATCCCTGAAACGATCCTTGTAAATCTTTCCTGTACCCTCTCTAATCATCCTTCCTAGAGTGTGGTGCCCAGAGTTGGACACAATACTGCAGTTGAGGCCGAACCAGTATTTTATAAATGTTTATCATAACTTCCTTGCTCTTGTACTCTTTATAAAGCCCAAGATCCCCCCATGCCTTATTAACCACTTGCCCAACCCATCCTGCAACATTTATTGATTAGACAGTGGGGAAAATTCGCTCCAACTCCTGCTTCTGAATTGCGGGTGGACTGAGAGTGGATCTTTCATCAGGGCAGGATTGTACATCAGCTGCTGGCACCTTCTGTCTGGACTCACACGTTAGAAGTGGCCCGTTAGGTGAGGTAATGGACAGCAGCCAGTGTCCAGGGAACGGCGGCCCAGAAAGGGACAGTTTCCTCTGGAGATGGGGAGGAACTGGGAGCGGGAATGATAAAGAATGTATAAAGTTACACTGCACCATCATCCAGAAACAGTGGATTTGAACCTTCAATGGAAGAATAATTCATGTTAGACAGGATTTTATGCAGCCTCTTTAAGGGTACAGGAGAGAATGGGTTAAATTCAGAATATTTAAGTGATCAATATAGGGTCAATGATCACAGACGCCAGATCTACTGAGGCTGTCTGGAGAAACAAGGTCACTCACCAATTAGTCCAGCAGCAATTTACCAGCTGCTAAACACTGGCAACCTGCCAATCCCCTCTCCTGATATCTACTTAACAGCAGCAAAAGGCAATAAGCAATAGATTCCCAAGACTAATGGGGTTTTTTATTGGACATTTCGCAGCAATTATTAGCCATCTGAGGCACAGTCTTTCTCATTGTGTCCTCGGGATCCAAACATAATGGCAGAGTGTTATCACTCCCCTCCCCCAACCCACTTTACAGGCCCCAGCTCCAGCCCCTCCTCCCATGATGGAGCTGACTCTTTTACTGAGATACAGCTGTAGCAGGGGCTGCAATTCCAGAAAGTGGGTTCGAATCCAGTTCAGGTCAACGGTGAAAGCTTTCACTCCCTGTCAGGATCCTGCCTGAAGTGAGTTAGGCTCCGTGTGCACTCAGTTCCTAGTAGGCCTAGGTCTAGGATAACTGTGAGTACTGTGCATCACACATTGGAAAAGATATTCTTCTTTCTTTTGGGCCTCCTTATCTCGAGAGACAATGGATACGCGCCTGGAGGTGGTCAGTGGTTTGTGAAGCAGCGCCTGGAGTGGCTATAAAGGCCAATTCTAGAGTGACAGGCTCTTCCACAGGTGCTGCAGAGAAATTTGTTTGTCGGGGCTGTTGCACAGTTGGCTCTCCCCTTGCGCCTCTGTCTTTTTTCCTGCCAACTACTAAGTCTCTTCGACTCGCCACATTTTAGCCCTGTCTTTATGGCTGCCCGCCAGCTCTGGCGAACGCTGGCAACTGACTCCCACGACTTGTGATCAATGTCACAGGATTTCATGTCGCGTTTGCAGACGTCTTTAAAGCGGAGACGTGGACGGCCGGTGGGTCTGATACCAGTGGCGAGCTCACTGTACAATGTGTCTTTGGGGATCCTGCCATCTTCCATGCGGCTCACATGGCCAAGCCATCTCAAGCGCCGCTGACTCAGTAGTGTGTACAAGCTGGGGACGTTGGCCGCCTCGAGGACTTCTGTGTTGGAGATATAGTCCTGCCACCTGATGCCAAGTATTCTCCGGAGGCAGCGAAGATGGAATGAATTGAGACGTCGCTCTTGGCTGGCATACGTTGTCCAGGCCTCGCTGCCATAGAGCAAGGTACTGAGGACACAGGCTTGATACACTTGGACTTTTGTGTTCCGTGTCAGTGCGCCATTTTCCCACACTCTCTTGGCCAGTCTGGACATAGCAGTGGAAGCCTTTCCCATGCGCTTGTTGATTTCTGTATCTAGAGACAGGTTACTGGTGATAGTTGAGCCTAGGTAGGTGAACTCTTGAACCACTTCCAGAGCGTGGTCGCCAATATTGATGGATGGAGCATTTCTGACGTCCGGCCTCATGATGTTCGTTTTCTTGAGGCTGATGGTTAGGCCAAATTCATTGCAGGCAGCCGCAAACCTGTAACTGTGAGTACTGTGCATCACACATTGGAAAAGATATATCGGACTTAGAAAGAGTGCAGCAGAGATTCACCAGAATGTTATCAGTGCTCTAAGGGTTAGATTATGAGGAGATATTACTAGGCTTGTGATCCCTGGATTACAGATTTTTTAGGTGTCATTTGATTGAGGTTTTTAGGAATTTTAAAGGAACTTATAGAGAGAAGTTTTTTCTGCTGATGTGGGGAGTCTAATACAAGTCTAAATCAGAGCCAGATTATTCAGGGGAGAAGTTAGGAAACACTTATTCACACAAAAGGTAGTGGAATTGTGGAACCCTCTCCCATAAATGACAGTAGATGTTAGCTCAATTAATAATTTCAAATCTGAGGGTGATAGATTTTTGCTAGAAAAGGGTATTTAATGATATGGAGCCAAGGCAGGTGGATGGAGTTAAGATACAGATCAGCCACGATCTCATTGAATGGCAGCAGAACAGGCTCGAAGGGCTGAATGGTCTCCTTCTGTTCGTACTTCGCCAGTGAATTAGCAATCTCACTCCGAGTGATTATGATGGAAAACATAATACATAGGATGTATTATGTATAGAAGGAAGAAAAATACAGTTACAGCAAACAATTAGGAAGGCAAATGGTATGTTAGTCTTTAATGCCAGAAACAAATCGCCCACAACAGAGGAGTTTCCTGTTTACTCCATGATAAATTCTCTGGACTGCTCCAACACCAGGAACCTCCTCTAGGTTCAAACCCTGATCCACACTGAGAAGCTGATTTCACTCGAGCGGTGATATGGGGCATAAAAACATCCGCCACCATTCACGCTCCCAGTCACTATTCATTAGAAGTTTGCAAATTCTATCGCAAGGGAGAGAGAGGAAAAAGATGATGCAGGTTTTACAAATCAGAGCTTCCCCCCCCCCGCCCCACCTCTCAAACACACATTGGTACAGAAAGAGGGGGAAAGAGAGAGAGAGAGAGAGAGAGGAAAAATCCAAACATATGTCTTCCTAAGCCTCTGTTATCTACTTACCCGCTAGAGACTTGTCAAAGGGTAGCCCTAATGTAACACAGGCCTTGGTGAGAGTATGGTGCAAGGACACTGGGCAAGAGGTCCAGAGAACAGATCAGATAATCAATCCATTATACATTGAGGACGGACACTGGGGGAAATGATTATGAAATCATGACTTGTAAAAACCCAACAAACACCTTTCAGGGAAGAGACCCCACCAACTTACCCTAAAAGTCACTCCAGTCCCCACACTACATGGCTGATCCTAAATGTCCTCTGCATGACCTAGCAAGTCATTCAGTCATAAAGCGACTTTTTTGAAGCAAAAAGGCACAGTAGGGTGAGTAATAAATGCAGCCATTCCAGCATCGCCTGCATCCTGAGATCAATTAGGAAAAAAACCTGACCTTTGATCTATGCTGCGCTGACGTCTCAAACAGACATGGTCCAACTGACCTCATTGAACTGGGTCAAGAAAGGGACAAGAATAAAATCCACCAGGGGTTCTATTCCTGATCGCTATCCGCTGACTCCTTTTGGAAAAAGGGCAAGTTGCCCCATGAAGGAAGAGTGGGATTTGGCTACCAGCCAGAAAAGAGGCCTCAAAATAGAACTGGGCAGCTTTAGGAGAGTGGGTTCAAGACCCACTCCAGAGATTTGAGTGCAAAAATCAAAGCTGGCATTTCAGTGCAGTACTGAGGGGGAGCTGCACGGTCAGAGTTGCCGTCTTTCAGTTAAGATATTAAAAGAGGCTCTGTCTTACCTCATGGTAAAAGATCCCATGGCTCTATTTCTAAGACAAGCCAGGGGAGTTCTCCCCAGTGTCCTGGCCAATATTTATCCCTCAATCAACATCACTAAAACAGATTATCCAGCCAATATCATATTGCAGCTTGTGAAGCTCTGCTGTGTGCAAAATTCCTACATTACAACAGTGACTACATTTCAAAAAATACTTGCAAGGCTGTAAGGCACTTTGGGGATCTCCTGAGGTTGTGGAAGGTGCTATATAAATGTAAGTCTTTGTCTCTTTCGGGCTCTGTACAAAGTGGACAGGTTTGGCAGTGGACCCAGAATGGGTTAAATGGTTTTCTATGTTCAGACAGATACCGTACACTCAGTCTCTGAGAATGTCTTGTGCTTTTGCCTCCGGATAAACAGAGTCATTTATGATACACCCAGGAATTCAGGAAGAATGTACCGAGGAAGAGAAACATTAATCACTTGGCTGAACAGGATCAGAAAGAACGCCCAGTTAATTTTACACTTTATCTGATCCTGCTTTATACAATATTTACACAACATTAAAATTGAATCAATATTTCCTTGAAGCAGAAACATTTACATTTATCAAAGGATGTTTACTAAAGCTCAAAAGTGATTGGGGAAATTATCAGGAACAATTGTATCCTCAAACTGAAATTACTGACTGACATCTGCAAGGTTGTGAATCCAAATGCCAAAATTAGCTTAAATCAGGAGCATCCAAGCTTTTTGTGGTTGTGGAGCCTTAATCTTCATTAATCTTCACATATTTCTTAAAAAGAGAAATGTCAAAGGATATGGGGAATGAGTAAAAGAGTGGATTGGACTGGGTGGGATATTAAATAGTAAAGAGAGAGAACAGGATTAGAATACATTGAATAGTAAAGATTATGGGGAGCAAACAGGGAGTAGATTTAGACTAGCTGGGATATTAAAGATTATAAGGAGAGAACAAGACAGTGGGATTAGACTGGGTGGGATGTTAAAAGATATGCAAAGCCAGCAAGAACCAGGCTCTTGCTTCTCCCCTAAACCAGTACGTATGGCTCAATCATCAGTGCTCTGTACCTGTGCAGGTGTTACACAGAGGCAGGTGTACACCAGCAATATATGACTTTGTTGTAACTGAGGCTTCATTGCAATATATAAGATAACAAGAAGCTGGGTTGAAATATTATAGTCAAGAAGAAGTCAAAACGAAGACGGCGGGGGAGTAGAAGCGAGTGCGCGAGGAAGCATTGTTGCTTAGGATGAAGAAAGAAGCTGAGATGGATGGCGTGTCCGTTGCACACCTACAAGACCAAGCCCTGGAGTGATGGCCGGTGAGGACAGCATGCAGAAGGATCAGGTGGGAAGGTTCAGTGGGCTGGAGAAGATTGGGTTGGGTTAGCAAAAGGTTGAAACATACTTTTCAGATCACAATCTAACATTGTAACCCAGCCCTGTATGACAACATGGTGTAAATAATTTACACAAGCAAAAAAGCAGATGCTAAAAGCATTGAAGAAATCAAAATTTAGATTCACAAAAAGAAGAAAGTAATTTACATTCTAGGTCTATTTGGCAGCTTGGCACAGTTGATAGCATTCTCATCTCAGAAATAAAAACAGGAAAAGCTGGCAAATACTCATCAGATCAGGCAACATCTGTGGGGAGAGGGAAACAGAGTTAACATTGTAGGTTGGTGACCTTTCGTCAGGACTGAGTTGGAAAGCTGCATGTTAGGGCACTAACTGGAAGTTTACGCTTATAACCTAATCTGACACTCCCTGCACAGCCCTGAGAGAGTGCTGCACTGCTCTTCAGATAACATGACAAACTAAGACCTTGTCTGCTTCTTCAGGTGGATAGTAAAGATTGCATTGCTGCATACAGAAAAGCGCAAGTAATTCTCATGGTATCCAACGCTGGGCATTAATCCCAAGGTTGTTTGAAGATCTTCCTGCCTGCAAACTGATTGCACCATTTTTTCTACAAGAGTTGCCGCATATTCAAAAGTAATTAAATGGATGACAGTGCTTTGAGGTATTTCTGAGCAATCTGATGAGGTGCAATATAAACAGGAGCCTTTGAACTACACAATGGCGTTCCAAAGAAAAAGGACTTGTATTTATATAGTGCTTTTCATGACATCAGGGTGTCCCAAAGTGGTTTAGAGCCAGTGAAATACTTTTGAAGTGTAGTCACTGTTGTAATGTAGGTAACGCAGAAGCCAATTTGTGCACAGCAAGATCCCAGAAATAGCAATATGATAATGACCAGATAATCTATTTTAGTGATGTTGATTGAGGGATAAATATTGGCCAGGACACCAGGGATAACTCCCTTGCTCTTTTGGAATAATGTCAAGTGGCATCTTATACATCCACCTGAGAGGGCAGACAGGGCCTCAGTTTAAAGTCTCATCTGAAAGACACCTCCAACAGTGCAGTACTCCCTCAGTACTGCACTGGAGTGTCAGCCTAGATGTTGTGTTCAAGTCTCTGCAGTGGGGCTCAGGGGTGAGAGCCCTTGAAACCCTAAAATACAGGGAGTTAACGATTCTTGCAAACCATCCACCTCCAATCAAACCGTTAATTCCTGTATATCAAAATTTCAGCAAATGCAGATAGTTCTCTGTTCCTGATCTGCTACACAATAGCTAGCAGAGCCCAGTGACAACCCATTTTGGAGGATTAAAATTCGGTATTGATCTTCAATTGAAGTTTGCCGGCCCTCAGTTGGGTCACCAAATGGAGAATTTTGTTGCAATGAAGCAATTCCTTCAAAGGGAACTCTTTTAGAACCTCCCTAGCTCAAATTCTTAGCCAAGATACAAACACAAGTCTATTGTCAGATCAAGGATCCATTCTAATCTCTGGCCTCCCAACGTTTGTCCGCCAGAACCTTTCTTGTGTTTATTGTTTTGACGCTGCTATGGTAATTGATTGCCTGAATTATCCTTTTAAGATCCAATGACGTTGTCCTACACGTTCTTCCTGTCCTTTCACTGTTGAGCCATAAGTTCTGTTTGAACCCATTCGTTCTTAGAACTTTAAAAACTCCTTATTTCTCCAAGTCTTTCCTGTCTCCTTTATAACTCAAACTTGCCACCACCAAACAACCATTTTTTGGTTTATCTCATCTTCTCTGTCATTCTTCTTGAATTTCATGGTGTCCCAGGCAGTAATCACCTTGGGCTAAAAGCTCATAGTGCAGGATATGACCAGAGGTTCCTTTAAAAAAGTCTTTCTTGTGATGTTGAGTGGACGGTGGAGTGGTGAACCAGCATCATACTGACCAACGGCGGTGCTGTTGACCTACGATGGGCAATGAGCTCTGGACAATTCTGTAGCCTGGAACCTCCTACAGACCAGCGAGGCTCCAAGTTTACCTCCCTATGTGCGCTCCATTGGCTGAGGCAGTGGGAGGGTTGTACTCATTAACCTCAAAGTATTTGGCATTACTTTGTAAAGTTTTAAAAGTTCTGAGAACGAATGGGTTCAAGCAGAACTTGCGTTGCAAAAGATCTTGGCTCCAACACGCTGAAGGGAACAGGAAGAACATGCAAGACAATGTAATTGAATCTTTAAAGGAAAGTTCAGGCGAGCAATTACCACAGCAGCCCAGGATTCCCACTTCTGATTGATGGCTGATGGCCCCTGACAGACAGCTGCATCCTCCACTGTGAGGCCCCTTCACGTTAACAGCCTGTCTGGCCTCACATATGAATAAAGAGAATAATTTACATTGACATAGTGCCTTTCATGACCACAGCCCAAACCAATTCACTGCCAACTAAGTACTTTTGAAGTGTAGTTACTGTTGTGATGTAGAAAATGCTGCCGCCAATTTGCACACAGCAAGATCCCATTACCTTTTTTTTTTGTGGTGTTTGTTGAGGGATGGCGATTGTCCAGGACACCAGGAAAACTCCCCTGCTCTTCTTTGTAAAAATAGATATCTGTTGCATCGATCTGAAAGGGGCCTTGGTTTAATGTCTCACTTGAAAGACAGCACCTCTGACAATGCAGCACTCCTTCAGTACTGCACTGGAGTGTCAGCCTAGATCATGTGAAGTGGGATGAACTTGTGTCTATCTGACTCCCAGGCAACAGAGGCCCGAGCAAAGAGTTAACAGCAGAAGGCAAATGAACTTTGAAAAACTAACGTGAATTATTTCACCCAATCAAGCAATTTTCTCAAGAACATAAGTCATTGCACTCCAAAGAAATTAATTGTAATGTGAAGCATTGGGAGATGTTTCTGAGGCATAGAGTGCAAGAATAAGGAAGTTATGATAAACCTGTATAAAACCTGTATAAAACACTGGTTCAGCCTCAACTGGAGTATTGTGTCCAGTTCTGGCACCACATTTTCGGAAGGATGTGAAGGCATTGGAGAGGGTGCAGGAAAGATTCATGAGGTTTCAGGGATGAGGAACTTCAGCTATGTGGATAGGTTGGAGAAGCTGGGTCTGTTCTCCTTAGAGAAGAGAAGATTAAGAGGAAATCTGATAGAGGGGTGCAAAATCATGAGGGGTCTAGACAGAGTAGATAGGGAGAAACTGTTCCCATTGGCTGAAGGATCCAGAACCAGAGGACACCAATTTAAGGTGATTGACAAAAGAAGCAACAGTGACACGAGGGAAAACTTTTTTACGCAGCGAGTGGTTCGGATCTGGAATGCACTGCCTGTGGGTGTGGTGGAGGCAGATTCAATCGAGGCCTTCAAAAGAGAATTGGATAATTATCTGAAGAGAAAAAATTTTCAGAGCTATGGGGAAAAGGCAGGGGTGTGGGACTGGGTGAGTCGTTCTTGTAGAGAACTGGCATGGACACAATGGGCTGAATGGCCTCCTTCTGTGCTGTAATAATTATATGATTCTGTGGATATGTATAAATGTTAAGGCTATATAAATGGCTTTATAAATAGATGCATACAATACAAAAGCAAGGAAGTTATGGTAAACCTTTAATCACTGGTTACATCTCATCTGGAGTATTGTGTCCAATTCTGGGCATCACACTTTCGGAAGGATGTCAAGGCCTTGCACAGGATGCAGAGGAGATTTGCCAGAATGATGCCAGGGATGAGGGACTTCAGGTACGTGGAGAGACTGGAGAAGCTGGGATTGATCTCCGTACAGCAGAGATGGTTAAGAGAAGCGCTCTACACAGATGCTGCCAGACCTGCAGAGTATTTCCAGCACTTTCTGTTCTCATTTCAGAGAAGGTTAAGAGGTGATTTAATAGAGGCGTTCAAAATTATGAGGCATTTTGATAGAACAAATAAGGAGAAACTGTTTCCACTGGCAGGATGGGCAGTAACCACATGACTCAGAATTATGATAATTGTCAAAAGGACCAAGGGGAGAGGAGAATTTATTTTACACAGCGAGTTATGATCTGGAATGCACTGCCTGAAAGGATGATGGAAGCAGATTCAATAGTAACTTTCAAATTGGATGTATACTTGAAAAGAAAACTAAAGTACAGGGTTATGGGGAAATAGCAGAGGATTGGGACTAATTGGATAGTTCTTTCAAAGAGCCAGCACAGACATGATGGGCCAAATGGCCTCCTTCTGTGTTATATCTATATTGTATAATTGGTGATTTATTCTAGGACATGAAAGCAATTTAAGAAACGGCAATTAAGTTATAAGAAAAAAATATATGAAAGGATTTATGTAAGCGTAACATTGATCTGAAATACTTCACAGCTGTTGAGAGGATTTATAGCCTGTCTAACCTGTTTAGAATCTATTATAGTCCTGCTGACAGGAAAGAACATTGAAGTTAATTATATCTTTATAATGGCTTAAATTAAAACTTATTATAAACTTGGCCTAGTCAGCAACATAGGATAGGTTGCCATATAACCATTTCATTGCTGCAATGAGTTGAGGCACAGAGCAGTCATCGTGTCTGCATTCCTTGAATGTGCTAACCTCGAGCTGGAGTGAGATTCTGTAGGAACCATGCAGTACCAGTCTGTGTGATTGAAACTAGACTGTGAGCAGCGGTGGACTATTCAAACATGGAGTGCATCACAGCCAAGCCTGATCCTGTCCTCCGCCCTTATCCGCATGGACTGTTTGAGGTGTCAACAGCGATCAGGAGCAGGGAACTGAGTTGATTGCTCTTTTCCCCTGTGGTTCAGTGGGTGGCACACTTGCGTGAGTTCGAGTCCCACACTAGGGATATCCAGACTGACACTGCAGTGTAATACTGAGGGAGTGCTGCACTGTTGAAGACAGAATAAATGTTACGCCAAGGTGGATCTTGAAGATATTTGACGAAAAGCAATCGTATTCTCCCTGGTGTCCTTATTTATTTTTATATCTTTATTTATCTTTCAAGCAACACCAAAAGCAGATCAAGTAGTCATTCATTAACTTGCTGCCTGTGGAATCTTACTGTGCATAATTTGGCTGTCACGTTTGCCTTCATGACAACAGTGATTATGCTATGAAAGTAATTAGTTGGTTGTGAGGACGTGGAAGGTGCTATATAAATGCAAGTTCTTTCTTCTTCCTGGTGTTTCTTGGCAAATGGTTAGAATTGCACAGATTGACAGGCCACCACAAGCCAGTGAGACTTCAATATAAAGACCGACTGTTAGAAATTAGTGGAATGTTTTTGTTTAGCACTGAACAAGCCCAAACCAATACTAGGGAACAACAGCACAACACTGTCCAAGAACTGTTGATAAGATTTATAACTATGCTCATTCTGCCGACACATACATAATTTTACACAGTTCCAACTTATGGGCTGACATTCTCCTTTAATGTTCGATTGGCTAGTTTTATGGGCTTCCTTTACTTCTGATTGGTTAAAATGCCTTGGCAACACAGTAGAGACTGTTCCCATTGGTGGACTTCTTCCTATCCAGTTTCATTGCTGGCTAATGGTACTTGGTGATTGGCTGCAGTGCCCACTGCTGCTGCCCAGTCACTTAAACAAACATGGCACAATACTTAACTGATTCAATGTTGGTCAGACCAAAACCTGGCTCGGGTATAAAATTAAAACCTGACCCGTGCCCGACCCAACAACATCCAACCCGAACATGACCCAGGCCCGAGTCCTTTAATTTTTTTAAATGCCCAACCCGACCCGAACCCGGCACATGTAGTCGGGTTTGGTCGGGTAGCCAGGCTTTACTGTCGAGTGTGGTAGAGGTCTGCCACCTGACCCAAACCCGACGGGTCCTGACGACATGTGTCGGATTCGGGTCGGGTCGGGTCCATCTTCCGGGGCCGGTTTTCGGGCTCGGGTCGGGTCGGGTTGAGTCTAGGTCAAGTCGGGTCGGGTCGGGTCGGGTCGGGCCAGACACACACGGTAAGTGCTCTGCTGGTAAGTATTAAAAATAAAAAAACTTACCTGGGCTGGGAGTCCGGGACGAAACTGAGTCTGCACAGTGAGCGAGTGATGTCACTGTGACTGCATCGCGCATGCGCTGCAGCTTCCTGCAGGCTCGGTGTCAGGAAGGTAAGTAAAGGGATGGTCGGGCTCGGGTCGGGTCGAGTAGTGGCGGGTTCCGGGTTGGGTCGGGCTCAGGGCAGAATCAGAGGGACTCGGGCCAGGTCCGGCTTGAGTCCGCTGTGGTTCGGTCGGGTTCGGGTCGGGTTCTTTTTCCCTACTTAAAGCAGGCCTCTAGAGTGTGGAGTCCGGACTGCACATTTCCCGCCTTGATGTCCTAAATGTTCATTTGAAGATTACTTCCTGGAGCAAGGCAGCACTGTCCACGTCCAACCCGACCCGACCAGAGCCCGAGTACTGGACCCAAAAGAGAGACTCAACCTGACCCAAACACGACACATGTCTTAGAGTCATGGAGTCATTGAGTTATACAGCACAGAAACAGGCCCTTCGGCCCATCGTGTCTGTGCCAGCCATCCAGCACCCAACTATTCTAATCCCATATTCCTGCACTTGGCCCGTAGCCTTGTACGCTATGGCGTTTCAAGTGCTCATCTAAATGCTTCTTAAATGTTGTCGCTGGGTGTGGTTAGCTTCCAGTTGGGTAGCCATGCTTTAGTCAGACCTGCGATATGTTTGTGAGTCATTGTTTCATGCTGGATAGAACTCTTTAGTCGCTCTGCACTCAGTGCTTGTAGCTGTGGTCACTGACACTGTGGTGGGGTGGAGGGAATTTTAATCCCCAATGTAGGATGGTTAAAGGATGGCTGGCGTGGGGAGGGTGTTTAAAAATAGACAAAATGGCAAAGCTCTGGATAAAGGCGGGAAAAATGTACCCAACGTCGCCCTCATCCTGATGACCACCTTCGTGTGCAGCTGCATCAAGCTGTGCGTCGAGCCCCAGTACGAAAACTCCAAGTGTCACTACGTGCTGAGGTTCTATCTGTCCCCGGTGTTGCGAAGGATGGGTCTGGTCACATTACCGCGGAACGCTCCATTCAGTTGGACCGTGCCGTACCACCTATCCTTCGTGGGAAAGTTTGTGCAGAGAAACACCTTTGACCACCAATCCATCAGGCAGTGGTCTGCACGGAATGTCCTCAAGGCCCTATGGGAAAAGGAGATGGTGGATCCTGTCGGATGGTTCCCCGAGCAGACCGCCAAAGTCATTTGGCAGAACGTCTCATCACCAGAACTTTCAAACAAGCACCAAGCCATAGCTTGCCTGGTGGTGAGAAGGGCCCTCCCCGTCAGATCCTTCCTGCATGCCCGGAGTCTCACCGCCTCCGCACGCTGCCCTCGAGGTGGCTGTGGTGGGGAAGAGACAGTTGCCCACCTCCTAGAATGTGTCTTTGCAAAGCAGATGTGGAAAGAGATGCAGTGGTTTTTGTCAAGGTTCATGCCAAGCAGCTCTGTAACACAGGAGTCTGTGCTCTACGGGCTGTTCCCAGGGACGCACACCGAGAAAAACATCAACTGCTGCTGGAGGGCTATCAATTCGGTGAAAGACGCCCTTTGGTCTGCCCGAAACTTGCTGGTCTTCCAGCGCAAAGAGTTGTCCACGACCGAATGTTGCAGACTGGCACATTCCAAGGTCCAGGACTACGTGCTGAGGGACGCACTAAAGCTTGGGGCAGCCGCTGCAAAGGCTCAATGGGGAAAGACCACTGTGTAAGGTCCTCCCACCAAGCTGAACTGAGGGGCTGGATCCATGGGAAACCCCTTGGGCTGTAAAATGTACATTGTATGTAAAATGGAATGGAAGGGTTGTGAGGCAACTCACTCCTGTATTGAAGAAAACTGATTTCCTTTGCACTTTCTGAAATGTCAACTTGGTGCTGTTTTGAACTGTTTGTAATATTTTTTTTTCCAGATTTTTATGAATAAAGTATATTTTTGGGAAAAAAACAGAAGTTTTAATCGAGGTGCGCTGGGGGTTGAGCCGCTAACTGGCTCACCAGAAGCAGGTCCCTCCTTAAAATATTTTCTTGAGAGTACTTCTCTCAATTCTAATCTGCTTCACATTTAACTCCCACAGACTGGGATTTCTAGGCCCCAGGAAATCCGTCAGCTGAAGGGAGGTGAAAACGGCTGAATGGAACAGTAAGTGCCTTTTTGGGCATTGGTTGCAGGCCAGGAGGAGCAAGGTGTGTTTCCACATCCCGGACCCCTAATGACCTTGTAAAGCATCCAGTCACTCAAGTCCCTCAATCGGCCAACCTCCCGCCCCCCGGGATCAGACCCCTGATATCAACCCCACCCAGATGTTCGCCCCCAATGTCTATCTCCCCCCCTCCCCATTGTCTGATTTCCAAATCCCCTTCGCTCGACTCCACCCCCCCACCTCTCTTCATTTACCTGCTTCTCAATCTAGCTGCCTCTCTCCAGGCAACCAATTCGGAAAACTTAAATCAGCTCCTGCCCATAATTCCGCCTTTCCCTGTCACTATATCTCCCTGCACACCTGCCCGTTATTACAGGGGCTGCTCTCACAAATGGTCTGTTTGAACCAGGTTAATCCAACATTAAACAGCATCACAGAGAAAAGCATCAGTGATCAAGCAGCAAGAAGCACCTGGTTTTCCACAGTAAGCTGTTCTCCGTCCCCGTAAAACCATCCCTTACTCTAAACCCTCAGTGCCTTGCAGGCTGCAAAGTTTGATTAAGGATGTTCTATACTTGACCTCAGCATTCAGCCTTCCCAGATGGGCTCAGTATATACCACGGAGTTAAGAAACTTCAACGTGGCACGTCAAACATATGCCCTATATATATAAAACTACGAGTGGTGCAATACTGTGATGCAAATAGGCGGGCATGGTTACGTTAGCTGGGCCAATATTCCCCTATTTCCCTTTGATGTGTTAATGTTGACATCAATGAAAAAAAATTGCTTCAAATGCATTAAGGGGAGATGGTGGCGTAGTGATAATGTCACTGGGCTAGTAATCCAGAGACCCAGGCTAATGTCCATGGGTTTAAATGGCAGCTGGTGAAAATTTAAATGTTATTAATTAATAAAAAATCTGGAATTAGTCTCAGTAATAGTGTCATGAAGCCAGACTAGTGATCCAGAGGTCAGGCTAATGCTCTGGCGACATGGATTCGAATCCCACCATGGCCGATGGTGAAATTTGAATTCAATTAATAAATCAGGAATTAAATAGCTAGTCTAATGGTAACCATGAAACCGTCGTCGATTGTTGTAAAAAGCCATCTGGTTCACTAGTTTCCTCTCGGGAAGGAAATCTGCTGTCCTTACCTGGTCTGGCCTGCAGTAACTCCAGACCCACAGCAATGTGGTTGACTCTGAAAATGCCCTCTGAAATGGCCCAGCAAGTCATTCAGTTCAAGGGCAATTATGATTGGGCAATAAATGCTGATCTAATCAGCGATGCCCACATCCCACAAAACAAATAAAGAAAAAAACTTGTCATCAATTGTCGTAAAAAGCCATCTGGTTCACTAATGCCCTTTCGTAGAAGGAAATCTGCCCTCCTTACCCGGTCTGGCCTACATGTGACTCCAGATCCACAGCAATGCTGTTGATGATTCATTGTGCTGAGCCATTCAGTTCAAGGGCAATTGGGGATGGTCAATGCTGACCCTGCCAGTGATGCCCACATCCCATGGAAGAATTTAAACAGAGTATGCAGCAAGACCTGGACAATATCCAGGCTTGGGCTGATAAGTGGCAAGTAACATTCGCGCCACACAAATGCCAGGCAATGACAGTCTCCAGCAAGAGAGAATCTAACCATCTCCCCTTGACATCCAACGGCATTACCATCGCTGAATCCCCCACTATCAACATCCTGGGGGTTATCATTGACCAGAAACTGAACTGGAGTAGCCATATAAATACCGTGACTACAAGAGCAGGTCAGAGGCTAGGAATCCTGCAGCGAGTAATTCACCTCCTGACTCCCCAATTCCTGTCCACCATCTGCAAGGCACAAGTCAGGAGTGTGATGGAATACTCTCCACTTGCCTGGATGGGTGCAGCTCCAACAACACTCAAGAAGTTTGACACCATCCAGGACAAAGCAGCCCACTTGATTGGCACACCATCCACAAACATTCACTCCCTCCACCACCAACGTACAGTGGCAGCAGTGTGTACCATCTACAAGATGCACTGCAGCAACGTACCGACTCCTTAGACAGCACCTTCCAAACCCGCGATCTCTACCAACTAGAAGGACAAGGGCAGCAACTGCATAGGAACACCACCACCTGCAAGTTCCCCTCCAAGCCACACACCATCCTGACTTGGAACTATATCGCCGTTCCTTCACTGTCACTGAGTCAAAATCCTGGAACTCCTTCCTAACAGCACTGTGGGTTTACCTACCCGACACGGACTGCAGCGGTTCAAGAAGGCAGCTCACCACCACCTTCTCAAGGGCAATTAGGGATGGGCAATAAATGCTGGCTTGGCCAGCGACACCCACATCCCGCGAATGAATTAAAAAAAAAATTCACATGACCATTTCCATCGAAAATATGTGGATGAAGATAAATATTTGTCTTTGGTATGAAATTAATGGTTAACTGAAGACTAATATTTCAATATGTCCACACAATGTTACTGATTAACAAGAAATATTTGCATTTCCCAAATATGAATCAATATTATGTCAGCATACCACAATTATGTGAAGGCTACAGAACTATGCAATTATATATAAAAAGTAAAGAAATTGCATTTGTATAGAACCTTTCACAACATCCCAAAGCACTTCACAGCCAATGAAGTGCAGTCACTGCTGTATATAGAGAACACAGCAAGCTCCCAAACAAATGGCAATGGGATAATGACCACATCATCTGTCTTTATGATGCTCATTGATGAATAACTATTGGGCAGGACACTGGGGAGAATTCCCCTGCTCCACTTCAGAACAGCCCATGGGACATTTTACATCCACCTGACAGGGGAGACAATGCATCAGTTTAACATCACATCTAAACATTAGCACCAGCAGAAACAACTTTGATTTTTGTGCTTAGGTCTCTGTGATGGGCCTTAAACCTACAACCTTTAAATCCAGAGATAAGCCACTGAGCCACCTCTCGATTTAGCTTAGAGTAGTAACTACTGGAAGTGGCTGTTGCCTGTTAAATCACAAAGATTGTCAAACTTTTGCTATAGTCATTGTCCTGACATACACACTTATAATAGAGTCAGAGAGTTATACAGCACAGAAACAGGCCCTTCGGCCCGTCATGTCTGTGCCAGTCACGAAGCACCTATCTATTCTAATCCCATTTTCCAGCACTTGGTCCATAGCCTTGTATGCTATGGCGTTTCAAGTGCTCATCTAAATACTTCTTAATAGATCTCTTGAGGTTTTTGGCTAGGGCAAAGGTCACATCATTTAGAAAGTAAGGGGATTAACGGATAAATGACAACTTAATCTTCTGGACTGAACTTGCTCACTTGAGGGAGGGGTTGGACTGGAATTTTCTAGAGATCCTTCCCCCCACTCCCCACTCCCTTGTTGGCCCCGAATTTTTTTCCATTTTTTTGCCCCTCCAGGACTTTACACAGGTGGGGGAGAGGTGGGGGAGGGGTGGGAGGTTGAGTTAGGAACTGCCCAGTCACAAGCCTCCATTCATCCTGAGTGTGGGGCAGTCTCAATGGACCTGACCATCATTTTGGTCTGTTTGCATCAATAAATATGGGTTTAATTTGATAATGACCTGGATCTCGCTGCCCAGAAGGGTGATGGAAGCAGAGACAATCAATGATTTCAAAAGGAAATTGGATGGGCACCTGAGGGAAATAAAGTTGGAGGGCTACGGGGATAGAGCGGGGTGAATGGGTCTGACTGGATCGCTCCGCGGAGAGCCGGCATGGACTCAATGGGCCGAATGGCCTCCTTCTATGTCGTAAGCAACTCTATAATTCAGAAATTTACAATGATGGGCTGTGGAATTGTGTTAGCTTAGCAAGGGAGAGGGTCACTGGCGAAGTGCTGGCAGCTTAAGGGTTAAAACCAATATCTTTGTTCAATAGGTAACTGTACCCTGGTGACCTTGCTCTGGCCAGAGAGCCTAGTACTGAAAAACAAACTGATGCTTGGTTAGTTGAAGCTGGGTTACATTCCCTCTTTTTCCACCTTCCCTTTTTCATTTTTCTCCAAGTGGTATTGACTCATGTTGGAGTGTGGTTCCACGGGTGTGAATTACAGCTCCAAGCCATTCCTGCATTTCTGGACTATCTATTAAAAGATCGCAGTGGGGAATCTGGAGGTCTTTAGTTTAGTTTAGAGATACAGCACTGAAACAGGCCCTTCTGCCCACCGAGTCTGTGCCGACCATCAACCACCCATCTATAGGGCGGATTAGTGTAGGATTAGTATAAATGGGTGGTTGATGTTCGGCACAGACTCGGTGGGCCAAAGGGCCTGTTTCAGTGCTGTATCTCTAATCTAATCTAATCTATACTAATCCTACACTAATTCCATATTCCTGCCACATCCCCACCTGTCCCTATATATTTCCCTACCACCTACCTATACTAGGGGCAATTGCTAATGTCCAATTAACCTATCAACCTGCAGGTCTTTGGCATGTGGGAGGAAACCGGAGCACCCGGAGGAAACCCACGCAGACACAGGGAGAACTTGCAAACTCCACACAGGCAGTACCCAGAATTGAACCCCGGTCGCTGGAGCTGTGAGGCTGCGGTGCTAACCACTGCGCCACTGTGCCGCCCCTTTGATTAGAACATCTCCCTGCCTGGTCCCAGTATTTCAGGTAAACGTTTATTTGCACCACAAATGTGTTGGACCCAGGCTAAACTCCACCCCAAGTTCTCATGAGCAGAAAGACACAAACATATTTGTGCCAGCAATTACTCCACAAAGGCTTACAGTCTCATTGTTCAGTATTAGAAAGGACACAACAGAAAGCTAGACTTTCCTGACCTTTGTTAGATTGTTTATTGATTGTAGATTGCAAACCTTCAGTGAGTCATACTCAGGTGATTTATGGTTCTCGTGGGTGGACTCCCATATCCTTTTTCTTGACCCAATGCCTCTGATCATCATAACATTCACCATTATCACCATTGATGCATGGGGCAGTGATCTTAGATACCAGATGGTCATGCAACTGTCTTGCTTTTACCTCATACACTCACATCCAATTAAATTATATGTCCCAATAATATTGTCATTTAATCTCAATTAATGAGCCCTGGAAGAGCTTTGCTGTTCGATAAACTGCAGGCATCCAATTATTATATCTCCAATTAAAGTACAGATTAACAGTTCCCTCACAGATTGGTCCAATGTACCATCAATAATTTTACTTAATTTATTAAACCCTTCCCAGACGTTTTTGAAATATCACATGAGTTGGAGCCATTTCATTTCATTTTCAATGTGCAAGTGGTCTCGCCCATTGTTTTGTGCAGATCTTATTGTAAATTCTGAGAGATCGTTGTATTTTTGCAGCACCCATACATCCCTGGTTTGATAAAGTAGGAAGAAGCTGCATTTCTATAGCACCTTTCACGACCTCAGGGCTTCCCAAAGCGCTTTACAGCCAATGAAGTACTTTAATGCAGTGTAGTCACTGTAGGAAATGTGGCAGCTAATTTATGCACAGCAGTTCCCACAAACAGCCGTGGGAGAATAATCTAATAATCTACTTCCTTTATTGTTGTTGGTCGAGGGATACAGGACAATAGATTGGAAATCTAAAAATGGAAATAAGAGCAGAAAAGAGAGAGGAGGAGAATTGATTAGTGCCTAAAATAAGAGACAACCTTAAACACATACATAACAAAAGGGTAGGCAACGGATAGGTGAGGCTAATGAAGGACCAAAAAGGAGGTCGTCCTGGAGGCAGAGTGTATAGCCGTGGTACTAAATGAATACTTTCCGAAACATGCTGGTCTTCCAGCGCAAAGAGTTGTCCAGGACTGAATGTTGCAGACTGGCACATTCCAAGGTCCAGGACTACGTGCTGAGGGACGCACTAAAGCTTGGGGCAGCCGCAGCAAAGGCTCAATGGGGAAAGACCACTGTGTAAGGTCCCCCCACCAAGCTGAACTGAGGGACTGGATCCATGGGAAACCCCTCGAACTGTATCCGGAAAATTTTGTCTGCTGTAAAATGTTAAAATGTATCTGGCACGATATAAAATGTCAAATGGAAGGGTTGTGAGGCAACTCATGATTGTATTGAAGCAAACAGACCTCCTTTGCACTGTTTGTAATTTTTGACTTGGTGCTGTTTGAAACTCTTTGGTCATGTATTTTTTACAGATTTTTATGAATAAAGTATATATTGGAAATAAAAAAAAATAATACTTTCCATCTGCCTTCACTAGAGAAGAGGAAGTTGCAAATGTTGCAGTAAAGCAGGAGGTAGTAGAGCTATTGGATTGGATTAAAACAAAGAGGAGGCATTTAAAAGGATGGGAGCACTTAATCTAGAAAAGTCACTTGGTCCAGATGGGATGCATCTCGGATTACTGAGGGAAGTAAGGATGGAAATTGCAGAGGCTCTGGACACAATGAGAAGGATAATAACCGACTTCAGGAAGACATAGACAGACTGATGAAATGGACACATGAAATTTAATACAGAAAAGTGTGAACTGATACATTTTGGTAGGAAGAATGAGGAGAGGCAATATAAACTGAATGATACAATTTTAAGGGGGTGCAGGAACAGAGAGACCTGGGGGTCTTTGAAGATGGCGGGATGAGCGAGAAGGCTGTCAAAAAGCACATAGGATCTTTGACTTTATTAATAGGGGAATAGAGTACAAAAGCAAGGATGTTATGTTAAACATTTATAAAACACTGGTTGGGCCTCAGCTGGAGTACTGTGTTCAATTCTGCGCACCACACTTTAGGAAGAAGGGACAGTAGCCAGAGGGCACAGATTTTAAGTAATTGGCAAAAGAACCAGAAGCAACAGAAGGAAACATTTCTTTACAGTCAGTTATTGTGATCTGGAACACACTGCCTGAAAGGGCAGTGGAAGCAGATTCAATATAACTTTCAACAGGAAATTGCATATATATTTGAAGAGGAAAGTATTGCAGGACTGTGGGGAAAGAGCAGGGGGAGTGGGACTAATTGGATCGCTCTTTCAAAGAGCCAGCACAGACACGATGGGCCGAATGGACTCCTTCTGTGCTGTATCAATTCATTATTCTACAACACTGAGGAGAACTCCCCAGCTCTTGATCAGAATAGTGCTGTCAGATCTTTTATGTTCACTTGAGACAGCAGACTGGGCCTTTGTTTTAACATCTCATCTATATGAGAGGACCTCCCTCAGTGCCTCACTGCAGTTTCAGCTTATTTTATGCTCAAGTCTCTGGAGTGGGACTTAAACTCACAACCTTCTGACTCAGAGGCAAGAGTGTGACCCACTGAGCCACACCATCTAACAATAAACCCATTATTTATATTCGCCCAAGTATTTGAGGATTTAAAATTTTGACGCCAAAGTTTGATATTGCAGGCAAGTGATTTTCAGGTTTGATGGTTGAGACTCGCAGGAGTGCTCGCAGTTGCCCCCTGAGCTAACCCATGGAGACTGAGAAATGTCATGGAAATGGTTAAATCAGGTCCCAGTGAAGCTGGGCTTTACTCCATCTTGAGACTGTGCTTTGAAAACGCGCGACCGTTGATGATATTCTTCTGGCCTCCTCTGCTCCGCTTCTCGGTTGGTCCAATCAGTTGGTGCTGTAGTTTTGAACCCTGAACTCCAATTCCAATTCTCTCAGTTGACCTTGAATATTTCCTTCTCTGATTCCCTGATGGTAACACCCAGTAATAATTGGTGTTTTATAGCTGACTGGCAATGACTTGTTAATTTAAACAGCTATTTACTTCATCCATTAGACTTGTTTATATTTATAACTGCAGCTGGAGTCCCTCTGCACACATTGCTGGCGAGTGGACTTTAGAATCCAGACTCACGGGCGCCTGAGAGAGAAGACGTTGGCAAGGTCTTTTAGCAAAATTGGCATCTCTCATCTTTCCAAAAGATAAACAGTGAAGATCAAAGGTTTTCTTCGGTGTTCTCAGGGTTTGTGTTTAAATGTTGCTGATTTGCACACCACTCCTTTCACTCGAAGGACCAAACAAGCCCTCAGATTAAAGGAGACAAGTCCACCCCTAGCTCATCAAAACTGCAGGGTCCTGAGTCATTGCCAGACTATCTAATGCAAATACAGAGCAGAGAGACCAGGCATGTTCCCTCAGCTTCCTCACAGCTTGTCAGCTGTGACTCTGTGAGTAACATTATCATGTCTGATGCTTGTGGGTTCAAGTCCCACGTCGGAGACATGAGTAAGTAATGCAGACTGCTACTCCCAGTGCAGTACTGAGCAAGCGCTGGCATTTTGGTTCAGACATTAAACCGACGCCCCCCCCCCCACCAGCTCTCTCAAGAGGACGTAAAAGTTCCCACGGCCACTATTTGAAGAGAAGTGGGGCGGAGGTGTCCTCGCCAATGTCTGTCCCACAATCAACATCACAAAAAACAGATCATCTGTTCATTAGCACATTGCTGTTTGTGGGAGCTTGCTGTGCACAAATTGGCTGCCATGTTTCCTACATTCTAACAGTGACTACACTTCAGAATTGGCGGCAAGGCACTTTGGGACATCCTCTGGTTGCAAAAGGCGCTCCATGAATCCATGTCTTCCCTTTCAGGGAAGGTATGAAAATCAGAGGACATGCTAGAGACTGGAGTGTTCTCAAACGTCTCGTAGTGGCTTCCTATAAAATAGCGTTGAGGTAGAAGATCAGCCACGATCTGGTTGAATGGTGGGCCAGGTTTGATCGGCCGAATAGCCTACTCCTACTCCTATTTCCTATGTTCCGATGCTCTGATCCTTCATTCAGATTAGGATGATCCCAGGTTTGAACTCCAGTCAGCGTTGAGCTGGCCAGTCACAGGTGGGCAGCAATCGGGGGTTCTCCACCCAGCCCCAGCACTCACAATTCAGGGAGGGGTTAAATTAGCCAGAGCATTGGCTCCTAGTGGCATCTAGTGATTCCTGCTCGTATACGTATCAGGAAAGGATTGACAGGTTGGGCCTCCTTTCTCTTGAAAAAGAACATAGGAACATTGGAAGATAGGAGCAGGAGTGGGCCATTCAGCCCATCGAGCCTGCTCCACCATTCTATGCCTTTTTCCCACACTATCCCATATCCCTTTATGTCATTGGTATTTAGAAATCTGTCAATCTTTGCTTTAAACATACTCAATGACTGAGCTTCCACAGCCCTCTGGGGTACAGAATTTCAAAGATTCACAACTGCCTGAGTAAAGAAATTCCTCCTCATCTCTGTCCTAAGTGGCTTCCCCCTTATTTTGAAAATGTGTCCCCTGGTTCTGGACTCCCCAACCAGGGGAAACATCTTAGCTGCATCTACCCTGTCTATCCCTTTCAGTATTTTATAAATTTCAATGAGATCATCTCTCATTCTTGAAACTCTAGAATGAGACAGGCTCAGTTTCCCCAATCTCTCTTCATAGGACAATCCTGCCAACCCAGGAACAAGTCTGGTGAACCTTCGTTGCACTCCCTCTATGGCAATAATATCCTTCCTAAGGTAAGGGGACCAAAACTGCACACAGTACTCCAGGTGTGGTCTAACCAAGGTTCTATAAAATTGAAGCTAGACTCCTGTACTCAAATCCTCTTGTGATAAAGGCTAACATACCATTAGTCTTCTTAATTGCTTGCTGCACCTGCATGTTAGCTTTCAGTGACTTATTGACAAGGACACCCAGGTTCCTTTGTATATCTACACTTTCTTACCATTTAAGAAATACTCTGCACATCCATTCTTCCTACCAAAGTGGATAACCTTACATTTTTCCACATTATATTCCATCTGCCACATTCTTGCCCACTCACTAAGTCTGTCCAAATCCCCTTGAAGACGCTTTGCATCTTCCTCACAACATACATTCCCATATAGTTTTGTGTCATCCGTGAACCTGGAAATATTACATTTGGTCCCCACATCCAAATTATTGATATATATTGTGAACAGCTGGGGCCCAAGCACCGATCCCTATGGTACCCCACTAGTCACGGCCTATCAATGTGAGAATGATCCGTTTATTCCTACTCTCTGCTTTCTGCCTGTTAACCAATCCTTAATCCATGCCAGTATCTTACCATGTGCTTTAATTTTGCTAACCAATCTCCTGTGGGGGCTTTATCAAAAGCCTTCTGAAAATCCAAGTATACCACGTCCACCAACTCCCCTTTATCAATTCTGTTAGTAACATCCTCAAAAAACTCCAACAGGTTCGTCGAGCATGATTTCCCATTCATCAATCCATGTTGATTATGCCCAATCAGATCATTATTATCCAAGTGTTCATCTATCACATCCTTTAGAATAGATTCTAGCATTTTCCCAATGACTGATTCCCTGTTTTCTCTCTCCCTCCCTTCTTAAATAGTGGGGTGACATTTGCAACCTTCCAATCTGCAGGAACTGCTCCAGAATCTATAGAATTTTGGAAGATGATCACCAATGCATCCACTATCTCCATAGCTACCTCCTTCAACACTCTGGGATGTAGAATATCAGGTCCTGGGGATTTATCAACCTTCAGCCCTATTAATTTCTCCAATACAACCTTCTTACTAATACTAATTTCCTTCAATTCCTCATTCCACCTAATCCCTTGGATCTCTAATTCTGGGAGATTTCTTGTATCTTCCTCAGTGAAGACAGACATAAAGTAATCATTTAGCTTCTCTGCCATTTCTCTATTCTCCATTATAAATTCTCCTGACTCTGCCTGTAATGGACCAACATTTGTCTTAGCCAAATGTTTCCTTTTTACATACCTACAGAAACTTTTACAGTCTGTTTTTATATTTTTTTTGCTAGCTTACATTCATATTTTATTCTGCCCTTCTTTATCATAGAACATAGAATATAGAACATTACAGCGCAGTACAGGCCCTACAGCCCTCGATGTTGCGCCGACCTGTGAAACCATCTGACCTACACTATTCCATTTTCATCCATATGTCTATCCAATGACCACTTAAATGCCCTTAAAGTTGGCGAGTCTACTACTTTTGCAGGCAGGGCGTTCCACGCCCCTACTACTCTCTGTGTAAAGAAACTACCTCTGACATCTGTCCTATATCTATCACCCCTCAACTTAAAGCTATGACCCCTCGTGTTTGCCATCACCATCCGAGGAAAAAGGCTCTCACTATCCACCCTGTCCAACCCTCTGATTATCTTATATGTCTCTATTAAGTCACCTCTCCTCCTCCTTCTCTCTAACGAAAACAACCTCAAGTCCCTCAGCCTTTCCTCGTAAGACCTTCCCTCCATACCAGGCAACATCCTAGTAAATCTCCTCTGCACCTTTTCCAAAGCTTCCACATCCTTCCTATAATGCGGTGACCAGAACTGCACGCAATACTCCAGGTGCGGCCGCACCAGAGTTCTGTAAAGCTGCAGCATGACCTCGTGGCTCCTAAACTCGATCCCCCTCCTAATAAAAGCTAACACACCATATGCCTTCTTAACAGCTCTATTAACCTGGGTGGCAACTTTCAGGGATTTATGTACCTGGACACCAAGATCTCTCTGCTCATCTACACTACCAAGAATCTTCCCATTAGCCCAGTATTCTGCAATCCTGTTACTCCTTCCGAAGTGAATCACCTCACACTTTTCCGCATTAAACTCCATTTGCCATCTCTCAGCCCAGTTCTGCAGCCTATCTATGTCCCTCTGTAACCTACAACATCCTTCGGCACTATCCACAACTCCACCGACCTTCGTGTCATCCGCAAATTTACTAACCCACCCTTCTACACCCTCATGCAGGTCATTTATAAAAATGACAAACAGCAGTGGCCCCAAAACAGATCCTTGCGGTACACCACTAGAAACTATACTCCAGGATGAACATTTACCATCAACCACCACCCTCTGTCTTCTTTCAGCTAGCCAATTTCTGATCCAAAGCACTAATTCACCTTCAATCCCATACTTCTGTATTTTCTGCAATAGCCTACCGTGGGGAACTTTATCAAACGCCTTACTGAAATCCATATAGACCACATCCACGGCTTTACCCTCATCCACCTGTTTAGTCACCTTGTCAAAAAACTCAATAAGGTTTGTGAGACACGACCTACCCTTCACAAAACCGTGCTGACTATCGCTAATGAACTTATTCTTTTCAAGATGATTATACATCCTATCTCTTATAACCCTTTCCAACATTTTACCCACAACCGAAGTAAGGCTCACAGGTCTATAATTACCAGGGCTGTCTCTACTCCCCTTCTTGAACAAGGGGACAACATTTGCTATCCTCCAGTCTTCCGGCACTATTCCTGTCGACAATGACGACATAAAAATCAAGGACAAAGGCTCTGCAATCTCCTCTCTGGCTTCCCAGAGAATCCTAGGATAAATCCCATCTGGCCCAGGGGACTTATCTATTTCCACACTTTCCAAAATTGATAACACCTCCTCCTTGTGAACCTCAATCCCATCTAGCCTAGTAGTCTGTATCTCAGTATTCTCCTCGACAACATTTTCTTTCTCCACTGTAAATACTGACGAAAAATATTCATTTAACACTTCCCCTATCTCCTCCGATTCCACACACAACTTCCCACTACTATCCTTGATTGGCCCTAACCTATCTCTAGTCATTCTTTTATTCCTGATATACCTATAGAAAGCCTTAGGGTTTTCTTTGATCCTATCTGCCAATGACTTCTCGTGTCCTCTCCTTGCTCTTCTTATCTCTCCCTTTAGATCCTTCCTGGCTAGCTTGTAACTCTCAAGCGCCCTAACTGAGCCTTCACGTCTCATCCTAACATAAGCCTGCTTCTTCCTCTTGACAAGCTCTTCAACTTCTTTAGTAAACCACGGCTCCCTCGCTCGACAACTTCCTCCCTGCCTGACAGGTACATACTTATCAAGGACACGCAGTAGCTGCTCCTTGAATAAGCTCCACATTTCGATTGTGCCCATCCCCTGCAATTTCCTTCCCCATCCTACGCATCCTAAATCTTGCCTAATCGCATCATAATTTCCTTTCCCCCAGCTATCAGTTTCCTGGTAAAGCCTGGCTACCCGATCCGAACCCGACCAAACCTAACTACATATGTTGGGTTCAGGTCCAGTCCAGTTTATATTCGGTGTCCAGCATTTGGGCTCGGGTCGGGTTGGGTTCGGATTGGCTGTGTTTTGTTTTGGTTTTGTTTCGTATTGTTTTCTTTTTAATCTATGTTTTGAAGCGATTTTATTTTTCTGTATTAATAACATGTTTGATATTTTCAGCTTGGGTCGAGTTCAGGTTGGCTGTGATTGGGTTGGTGCCTGGGTCGGGTTTTAATTTTATACCCGAGCCAGCTTTATTTCCTGGTCCTCTTTTTCTGTATTCTAAAATCCTCCCAATCCTCAGGTTTACTACAATTTCTGGCAACTTTATAGGCCTTTTCTTTTAATCTTATATAATCATTAACTTCCTTTGTAATCCACAGTTGACTGCCTTTACCTTTGGGGGTTTTGTGCCTTGCAGGAACGTATAGCTGCTGTAAGCTATGTAATATTTCTTTGAAGACTATCCATTGCCTATGTACTGTCATACCATTTAATGTATTTTCTCAATTCACCTCAGCCAATTTGCCCCTCATATCTGAGGGGTGACCTTATAGAGGTCTTTAAAATTATAAATTATAAAATTATAAAAGGTTTTGATAGAGTGGATACAGAGAGAATATTTCCACTTGTGGGGAAGAGCATAACTAGAGGCCGTTAGTAAAATAGCCATCAAGAAATCCAATAGGGAATTCACAAGAAACTTCTTTATCCAAAGAGTGGTGAGAATTTGGAACTTGCTACCAAAGGGAATGGTTGAGGCGAATAGTATCGATGTATTTAAGGGGAAGCTGGACAAGCATATGAGGGAGAGGGAATAGAGGGTTATGCTGATAGATTTAGATGAGGAAAGATGAGAGGAAGCTCAAGTGGAGCATAAATACTAGTCTGGACTGGTTGGGCCGAATGGCCTGTTTCTGTGCCCCATATCCTGTATAATCCTGTGTAAGTGTCAGCGTTGGGTTGTGAGGTGAAGTCAGGATTCTGTTTAGCTGTAGTCAAATAGCTCATGCTCAGTCAGTGCTCATCTGGGAAAGAATGGCCGCTTGGGCTCGGCACCAGATGCTACAAGATGTTTGAGCACATGCCAGAGTGTCCACAGTGTCGTCTGATTTTCTTATCTTCCCTGTAAGAAAAACTTGCATTAATATAGAGCCTTTCACAACTAGAGGATGTCTTAAAGTGCATTACAGCCAATGAAGTATTTTTGAAGTACAGTCACTGCTATAATGTAGGAAACACAGCAACCAATTTGTGCACAGCAAGATCCCACAAACAGCATTGTGTTAATAACTGGATAATCTGTTTTAGTGATGCTGATTGAGAGATAAATATTGGCCAGGACTCCTTCCCTTCCCTTCCCTTCTCTTCTCTTATCTTGAAATAATAAAAGGGATCTTTGTTCAGGAGCATTGTTAGATGCTGAGGCTGTCGCTGGCTGGCAAACGATGGATATGGTGGAATCGATCAAACTGGCTCTAAGATAGGGGCTAAAATTCCTGAATGGAAACAGCCTACTTTGAAACCTTTGTTCAACCTTCACCCATGTTAAGCACCAGACCAGCAGTCTCTGCTACAGAAGGTATCGTTTCCCTACACTGATGAACTGTTAACATCAATCATTAATCAAGAGAGTCTTGTGATTTTGCCGTTTGAACTGCATGTTTTGGTTAATCATCGGACAGTGGAACATCTCCACATCTGTTCTCCCACAGTGATCACTGTTTATACAGTAATAAATCAGCAATAAAGCCGACAAGGGACAAAGGGAAGGTTGAAGCAAAGGTTAGTTACTCTGTGCAGAAACGCAAAACAAAGAACTTAACCTCCACACATCATTCTGATTAAAAGATCTCCTGCATATTAGCAGATTATATCTCACCACAAGGACTGCACTGTACCATTGAGGGATGACCATGTTTCACGTTGGGTCTGGGCCTATTGCACAGTCTCCTACTGTCAGTGGTGGAGTGGGTCAATTAGGTCCAGCACTGTTCCATTACTATCCAGACTATCTTTCATTCTTTTTATTAATTCTCATGAATGTGGGCGTTGCTGGCAAGGCCAGCATTTATTGTCCTGAGTTTGATACAACGAAGTGGCTTGCGAGGTCACTTCAGAGAGCTGCTAAGAGTCAACCACGTTGGTGTGGGACTGGAGGCACCTATTGTAATGAGTTCTTTTATACTGTCTGAGGCAACATAAATGAGATGCATGGAGTCCAGTTGGTTGAAGATCTCAAACAGGTTTATTACAGCTAACCTATTATTTACAGTATAGAGGGAGGTGGGGGTGCAGTAGTGGTATTGTCACTGGACTAGTAACCCTGTGACCCAGGGTATTGCTCTGGGAACATGGGTTCAAATCCCACCACGACAAGAAGTGGAATTTGAATTCAATTAACAAATATGGAATTAAAAAGCTAGTCTAATGATGACAATGAAACCATTGTCAATTGTTGTAAAAACCCACCTGGTTCACTAATGTCCTTTAGGGAAGGAAATCTGCTGGCCTACATGTGACTCCAAACCCACAGCAATGTAGTTAGCTCTTAAATGGCCTGACTCCAACAACATTCAAGAAGCTCAACACCATCCAGGACACAGCAGCCCACTTGATTGGCATCCCATCCACAAGCAGTCACTCCCCCCACCACTAATATACAGTGGCAGCAGTGTGTACCATCTACAATATGCACTGCAGCAACTCACCACACCTCATTTGACAGCACCTCCCAAACCCATGACCTCTTCCACCTGCGAGGGCAACAGATGTGTGGACACACCACCCTGACTTGGAACTATATCACTGTTCCTTCACATCCTTCAATGGTACAATGCAGTCCTTGTGATGAGATATAATGCAGGAGATCTTTTAATCAGAATGTGTTGTAGTGAATGATGTGTTCCAGTTCAAGATCCTGAAACTCCCTTCCTAACAGCACTGTGAGTGTCCCTACCCCACATGGATTGCAGCGGTTCAAGAAGGCGGCTCACCACCAGCTCCTCAAGGGCAATTAGGGAGGGGCAATAAATGCTGGCATAGTCAGCGATGCCCACACCCCATGAATGAATTTTTTAAAAAAGTACAGAGCAAACTATTTACAGAACCTTACTCTGAGTGTTACAGTTGCAGAGTGATTCCAGCTCAGAGTCACATGTCTGTGTCCTTGTACTTGGCTCATTAGCATGCTAAGATTTTAAAGGCAATCATACAACAGCTACAGGCCCAGACCAGGTAAGAACGGCTGCATTTTAACCACAATTGACAGCTTCATGGTCATGTTTGCCTGTAACATCGAGAGTCGGCGCAGGGATTCAGGAGCCACCTAGATCATTTCATAGGATAGTACAGCCCAGAAGGAGACCATTCAGCCCACTGTGACTGTGCTAGCTCTTTGAAAGAGCTATCCAATTAGTCCCACTCTCCTGCTCTTTTCCCATAGCCCTGCAAATTTTTCCTTTTCAAGTATTTATCCAATTCCCTTTTGAAAGTTACTATTGAATCTGCTTCCACCGCCTGTTCAGGCAGCGCAAAAACTCACTGTGTTAAAAAAATTAATTCTCGTCGCCCATCTGGTAAAGTGTGGCTATCCGACCCAAAAACCAACCAGACCCAACGACACGTGTCGGGTTTGGGTCGGGTTTCTCTTCCGGATCCGAAATTCGGGCTCGGGTTGGGTCGGGCTGGACATGGACTGTGCTGCCTTGCTCTGGGAAGTAATCTTCAAATGAACATTCAGGACGTCAAGGCGGGAAAGGTGCAGTTCTCCAAAATCTGCACTATTATTCCTGTTTGAAAACATATCTCGGGAACCTCCAGTTGGCTGCTGTGGTCTTATTACTGATGCCCTCACATGAATATCGAGGTGTGAAATGCTCAACCGCACTTACCCTGGCAGCTCCGAGCATTCCGGCCTCACAAGCCACTTTCACTAGATGTTTCATTTAGCCCGTTTTAGTGCATGTGTGTGTGTGGTTTTTTTAATAGAGCGGTTCTCTGTCCTTTTAAAGCCAGTGAGAGAGTGCCAAATCGTGGTGAAACGACTGAGTGCCTGAGAGATGGCGAGAAGGCGGAGTCTGGAGCCTACTTTCCGTTTGACAGCGAGGAAAGAGAGAGAGAGAGAGAGACTGAGATCAGGACAAACAGAAATCAGAGGTGAGAAGAGTGGGGGGGAAAGGAGGGAAAGAAACAGCTACAAGTTCAGACATAAAGTGAAATTAACCCAACCCCTAACACTCTGAAATCTATCAAGTCGGGGAGAAACTGACAAACCCGGGCAAGATCCCAGTAACTGCACTAAGTAAGGAAACATTAACTGAGTTTTTGCTTTAGTCTATATTTGGCCTAAGGATTTTAAATTATCTGGAAATAGGGAGATTAAACTTCCCAACCTGAGTTCTCCGCGGAGATTTTTTTTGCTAATGACATCGGAACTTGATACAGTTCAGAAGCTTGTTTGTTACATTGCATGATTTCCTGAAGTGGATACTTCTTTTTCCCGCAGGTGCTCAGGGTCACGGCACCTTCTCCTGGGTGAAATCAGTGTTTATTGTTTTTTTTAAAACTTTATGATGTTAATTGAACCTGGGTGCATCAACAACTGGCACCTGTACTTGATGACAGGGTTCAGGTCGAGTCAGGCATTTAAAAAAATTAAAGGATTCGAGCTCGGGTCAGGTTCGGGTTGGCTGTTGTCGGGTTGGGCCCGGGTCGGGTTCGGGTTGGCTGTTGTCGGGTTGGGCCTGGGTCGGGTTCGGGTTGGCTGTTGTCGGGTTGGGCCCGGGTCAGGTTTTAATTTTATACCCGAGCCAGGCTCTACCGTCCGGTCCTTTTGCCAATCGCTTTAAATCTGTGTCCTCCAGTTACTGACCCTTATTTCTCCTTATTCACTTAATCAAAACCCTTCATAATTTTGAACACCTTCATTAAATCCACACTTAACCTTTTGTGTTCAACGGAAGTCCCTCATTCCTGGTGCTGTTCTAGTAAGTCACCTCTGCAGCCTCTGTAAGCCTTTATAAGGACTAAGGGTGCTGCCCATTGACTTTTCACCTCATTTAACTCCAGTCCGAGTCCTGTTAAGGGTTCCTTCTTCCCAATGGCCGGCGGAATCCAATTTGAAATGAGTTTTCCCATCTATTTCTGAGTTAGTGTGGACCCATGACAGAAAATTAACACAATTTTATTTTGCTTTGGCAATCAGAGAGACTACAGGATGGCTGGTGTCCTGGGGTAACAGGGGATACCCTTTCAAACTTGGTGAGAATGTGATACCAACGCTGAGGGAAACCACTTTACTCCTCGCACAAACATTCTGTACTTTCGCAAGCTTGTAGAAATCACCTGCAAAAATTCTAAAATACAACCAGAATAGTTAAATTTGAACTAAGTGGTGTAATCTGAGCAGGTGCTGAACCCCATATCATCAATAGGGATAGTGAGGGAAGGTGGAGTTTGAGGGAGAAGATCAGCCATGATCTTGTTGAATGGCGGAGCAGGCTCAATGGGATGAGTAGCCGACTCCAACTCCTATTTCTTCTGTTCTTATCAATAGTTTACTTTCCAAAAGCCACTGCTAGATGATGTGTCACTTCTGCTCTCATATAATCCTTAGGCATCAATCTAGAAGATGATGGATCAAACGCTACAGATCTTACCATGCCAGAACAAACAGAGTCAATCCTATGCTGGCTTAGATACCCCTCGTTCCACCCACCTCAGAGGAATATGAAAGTACGGAAGTGTTGCTACAGCTGTCCAGGGCCTTAGTTAGACCACATCTAGAGTACAGTGTACAGTTTTGGTCTCCTTACATAAGAAAGGACTTAATGGCATGAGAAGCAGTTCAGAGAAGACCCCTTATTCTCGCCAGGTTTGGAAAGGCTGTCCCCTATTGCCCCTCTCCGCTCGACTGATTCCTGGGATGAAGGGGTTATCTTATGAGGAAAGGTTGGACAGGTTGGGCCTACACCCATCGGAGTTTAGAAGAATGGGAGGAGATCTTATTGAAATATATAAGATCTTGACAGGACTTGACAGGGTGGATGCTGAGAAGATCTTTCCCCTTGTTGGGGGAGTCTAGAACAAAGGGACGCTGTTTAAAAATATGGGGTCTCCCATTTAAGATGGAGATAAGGAATTTTTTTTTCTCTAAGAAGTTTGTTAGTCTGTGGTATTCCCTTCCCCATAGAATAGTGCAGGCTGGATCATTTAATATTTTTAAGGTAGAATTAGATCGATTCTTGATAGACAAGGCGTCAAAGGGTATAAGGGGTAGACAGGAAAGTGGAGTTGAGGCCATGATCTTATCAACTGGCAGAATAGGCTCAAGGGGCCGAATGGCCCACTCCTGCTCCTAATTTGTATGTATGTACGTATGTAACCCCTACAGGCTGGGTGCACGTGCTCTGAGCCAGATCTGCAGGATGGCACCAAGTGGAGCCGATCACCCACTTTGATGTGAGCCTGCTGAAGAGAGAGATCCAGTTGGAAGGCGTATTCTCTGCCATGTGGAATAGAGGCATTTAATCCCAGTCGCTGGAGCAAGTTTTCTAGCAACCAACATACAGGGTGCAGTGTACAGTGTTCTTGGTCAGTGGACTGCGCAGGAGGGTCTGTACAAATTGTCCATAAAAGAATGGACTTACATTTCTGTATCGCCTTTCAGAACCTCAGGATATTCCAAAGCACTTTACAGCTAATGAAGAACTTTTGAAATGTAGTCACTGTAGGAAACGTGGCAGCCAATTTTGCACACAGCAAGATCCCACAAATAGCAAAGCACCTTTAACATACGGAAGTCCCAAGGCACTTTACAGGAGTGTTGTCAAACAAAATTTGCCAACACGTCACATCAGGATATATCAGGACAGTGACCAAATTCTTGGTCAAAAGGGTAGGTTTTAAGGAGCTTCTCAAAGGAGGAGAGAGGTGGAGAAGCAGAGAGGTTTAGGGAGGGAATTCCAGAGCTTAGGACCCAGGCTGCTGAAGGCACGACCACCAATGATGGAGCGATAAAAATTAAGGGATGCGCAAGAGGCCAGAATTGGAGGAGCGCAGAGACCTCGGAGGGTTGTGGGGCTGGAGGGGATTACAGAGGTAGGGAGGGGTGAGGCCATGGACAGATTTGAAAATAAGGATGAGAATTTTAAAGTTGAGGCGTTGCTGGACCGGGAGCCAATGTAAGTCAGCAAGCACAGGGATGATGCTTAACGGGAACTTGGTCTGAGTTAAAATAGAGTTTTGAATGACATTAAGTTAATGGAGGTGACCAGATCATCTTTTTATAATGATGTTGATTGAGGGATAAATATTACCCACAACAGGAGGAGAACTTCACTTCTTTTCTTCAAAATACTGGTCATGGGATCTTTTATGACCACCTGAGAGAGCAGTTGTTTGATATCCCATCTGAAAGACAGCACCTCTGACCGTGCAGCACTCCGTCAGTACTGCACCAGGTGTGTCAGCCTTGATTTTTTACCCAAGTTTTTGGAGTGGAACTTGAATTTACAACAGTGAGTTGTGGTCCTTTTTTATTTTGTGTATCTCAGCACCCCACCCCCACCCCGATTCTCCTCTCCTGAAGGTACTAACCCCCTAGTGGAGCCAACTTCATTCACACCTCCCAGCCCCGTACTGAACAGAACATTCTTCACGTGTGAGTCTGATCAGTGAGCAGCAGAAGCATAAGAACACAAGGCCCACACCCCTGTCGTCACCCCACATTCATGTTTTGCAACAAAGGAGCAGCCGAAAGTCATCAGGAATGTGAACCCTGAAATAAAAAGACTTGCATGTATATAGCACCTATCACAACCACAGGACATCCCAAAGTGCTTTGCAACCAGTGAAGTACTTTTTGAAGTGTTGTAATGCAGGAAATGCAGTAGCCAATTTTGTGCACAGCAAGATCCCACAAACAGCAATGTGATAATGTCCGGATAATCTGTTTTGTATTGATGTTGATTGAGGGATAAATATTGGCCCAGGACACCGGGGAGAACTGCCCTACTCTTCTTCAAAATAGTGCCATCATAGATTCACAATGTGGGGTAGGGTCTGTGAGGGGGAAGGGGGTGGTCTGCCTATCAGTTAACCCATAATGGAAGCCACCCCAATCTGAATTTAGGACCTTTGTTAGATTGTGCTGTTTCTATGTTTGTCTCATAGGGCGGCGCAGTGGTTAGCACCGCAGCCTCACAGCTCCAGCAACCCGGGTTCGATTCCGGGTACTGCCTGTGTGGAGTTTGCAAGTTCTCCCTGTGTCTGCGTGGGTTTTCTCCGGGTGCTCCGGTTTCCTCCCACAAGCCAAAAGACTTGCAGGTTGATAGGTAAATTGGCCATTATAAATTGTCACTAGTATAGGTAGGTGGTAGGGAAATATAGGGACAGGTGGGGATGTTTGGTAGGAATATGGGATTAGTGTAGGATTAGTATAAATGGGTGGTTGATGTTCGGCACAGACTCGGTGGGCCGAAGGGCCTGTTTCAGTGCTGTATCTCTAATCTAATCTAATCTAATCTCGCTATTGGCAACTTGTCATACAACAGAAGCCAGAAAGAAAGAGACCTGATGAATTGAACTAACTACAACATTAGATCTATTGTAATAAAGCTGCCAGGGTGGAAATATAATCTGAGAGAACTGATCTTCAGGGTTTTTTATCACCCTTGCTGCACTGACTGACATCAAACAAACACGCCATGTGCTGTTTCCTTAAAGGTAACGGACTATTTCAATATAAACATTTGGTTCGGTTTTCATTTATCTAGCACTAATCAACAACATTTTCTCAGTCACAGAACTAGTCAACTGGGGTCCATCTGCTCCAGAGACACGATTCACTTTTGATGTGCCGTTTTGACTTGATTCGATTGCCATCAAGATTGGAACGCAGCAGGAGCTGGGATGCATTTGAAGGAACTCCTTCCAACTTACACTGTTTCTATCGTTCTTAATCAAATCAAATCAAACATCAGTTCAGAAATGAAATGCGTCTCAGCGGCAGATAAACCCAAGTTCAGTGTCTGAGTATTTATCCCTCGGCCAACATAGAAAAAACAGATTTTGCTGTTTGTGGGAGCTTGCTGTGCATAAATTGGCTGCTGCATTTCCAAAATTTTCAAAGCGATGCTACACTGTCAGAGGTGCCGCCTTTTGGATGAGATGTTAAACTGAGGCCCCGTCTGCCATCTCATGTAGCATTATTTTGAAGAAGCACAGAGGAGATTTCCCCCGTGTCCTGCACAATATCTAGTGGCATCTAACGCCACGAACACAGATTATCTGATCATTATCACATTGCTGTTTGTGGGATCGTGCTGTGTGCAAATTGGCTGGTGTGTTTCCTGCATTACATCACTGATTGTCTTCCAATTTGGCTGTAAAGCACTTTGGGACTTTGAGGCCGTGAAAGGCGCTATATAAATGCAAATCTTTCGTTTCCTCCATTTCCTTTGGGAAAGTTCTTGGGCCTTCCCTTCAGCAGCTATCCCCAGTGTTAGGATTAAAGTCTGGAAGCTGTGTGTGGAATCACAGGCACTGGCCCACATCACACTCATTGAAGCATTCTTGAGAACAACACTCGAGCAAGGCACTGATTGCAACTGCACCCACAGCTGAATGTCAGTCACGCTGACCTCTGAGGTAAGCAAACCTGAATAATGAAACCATTCAAACCGAACAGTCTCCTTCCCATGATCCAGATTTAATCTGAAAGAGATGAGGGATGTTTTGGGAGAAATTGTGTAAACAATTCTGACTGACTGCCTTACCAGTCAAATAAAAACGCTCTGTTCAGTTCATGGGAATGAATTGATGACATAATCACTGTTAACTTCTGCTCCCACGGTCCTGCTTCTCTCTATCTGAACGCCTATCACTCAACTTGGGCATAATTGCATCAGGTAAGATGTGGAACTGGTTGATCGAGAGTTTAATCCAAATTTTTTTTTTTAACCTGGAGCATGAAATGCCCATCACATTAGCTGTTCTGTACCATTGTGTCTCTTGTGAATCCCTTTCAGTAAATGATTAAGAACAAGACAGTACATGTTACCTGACCTGCTAACCAAGTTACAACCACAATCTATCTTTAGAAACAGTGAGACTGTATCCTTTTCTCCCAGGAGGGTGTAGCTGGGCTGACAAAACGAGGATGCGAGTGCTGGTGAATGGAACACATACCCATTTTGGAACTTGCTTGACATCAAGCACTCCCAGGTCAGGTCTAGCATGGTCAGGTGCAGAATAAAGCTTCTACCATTGTGCCCAACAATACGTCACAACCCAACACCAGAGGCATCCATTCCCCCCACCTCTTTCATTCTGAATCGGTGAAGGCTCTCTGAGTTTCATGACCAATTTAGTGCCAAATTAGGAGTAACTTTGTGCCCACGTCCCCATTAGTAGTTGGAATAGCCAAACTCACCTTATATAGGACCCTCGCAGTAAGCAGATAGAGGAGCCTTTTGGATGAGACGGTGGTGTCATGGTAAGGTCACTGAGCTAGTAATCTGGAGGCCCAGGATAATTCCCTGGGGACACAGGTTCACCATGGCAACTGGTGGAATTTGAATTCAATTAATTAATAAGTTCAATTCCTAAAAATCTGGAAGTGAAAGCTAGTCTCAATAATCATACCATTGTTGTAGCAACCCATCTGGTTCACTAATGTCCTTTAGGGAAGGAAATCTACTGGCCTACATGTGACTCCAGACCCCACAGCAATGTGATTGACACTTAACTGCCCTCTGAAATGGCCTAGCGGGGCAATTAGGAATGGGCAACAAATGCTGTCCCTGATGTGCACAGCCCATGAAAAAATATTTTTTCAAAAGTCAGGTTGCAGCTAAAACTGGGTGAAAGGCCAAAATATCACCTGGTCTTCAACAGTACTTTCATCTGTCACATTGCATGGTACAGTTGTGGGTTGTTAACCCTGATTGGCATATTCCTGGAGGTCTGAGCACACGACTAGAGGAAGGTATAAAGTTAGTTCCCCAGCTGTTGATGTTGGGACCCCTGCTTTTCTCGATATATATTAATGACCTAGACTTGGGTGCACAGAGTACAATTTCAAAATTTCTGTATCACACAAAACTTGGAAGTATTGTGAGTTGAGGAGGATAGTGATAAACTTCAAGAAGACATAGACAGGCTGGTGGAATGGCCAGACAAGTGGCAGATGAAATTTAATGCGGAAAAGTGTGAAGTGATTCAGGAAGAACAAGGTGAGGCAATGTAAACTAAAAGGGTACAATTCTAAAGGAGGTGCAGGAGCAGAGGGACCGGGGGTATATATGTGCACAAATCATTGAAGGTTGCAGGGCAGGTTGAGAAAGTGGTTAATGAAGCATATGGGATCCTGGGCTTTACAAATAGGGGCACAGAGTACAAAAACAAGGAAGTTATGATAAACCTGTATAAAACACTGGTTCAGCCTCAACTGGAGTATTGTGTCCAGTTCTGGGCATCACAGCTTCAGAAGGATGTTAAGGCATTGGAGAGGGTGTAGAAAAGATTCACGAGTATAGTTCCAGGGATGAGGAACTTCAGTTACAAGGATAGGTCGGAGACTCTGGTGCGTTCTCCTTGAAGAAAAGATTAAGAGGAGATTTGATAGAAGTGTTCAAAATCACGAGGGGTCTGGACAGAGTAGATAGGGAGAAACTTGCTCCCATTAGCTGGAGAATCCAGAACCAAAAGAGACCAATTTAAGGTGATTGGCAAAAGCAACAACAACAACGAGGGAAAACTTTTTTTATGCAGCGAGTGGTTCGGATCTGGAATGCACTGCCTGAGAGTGTGGTGGAGGCAGATTCAATAGAGACCTTCAAAAGAGAATTGGATAATTATCTGAAGAGAAAAAAAATTCAGGGCTACAGGGAAAAGGCACAGGAGTGGGACTGAGTTGGTCTTTCAGAGAGCTGGCATAGACATGACAGGCCGAATGGCCTCCTCCTGTGCTGTAACCATTGTTAAGCCCACTAAAGACAGATCATATTCCTAACATTTAAAATATGAACTGTATTCAATGTGGACTCTCTGTCCACTTATTAAAGGAAAAGTCAATTTCAATGTGCTGCAAAGATGGTCACCTGTCAGATGAACTGGCCTGTGGATTCAAAAACTGCCTCACCGTCTTGAAAGGACAAAAGGATACATTCCAGACTAAGAGGTGTTAATTACACCCAACCCAAAACAATCAAAAGACTTAATTAAATGGGTTTCTTCAGAGACAAAGAAGGTGATCGTCTTAGTTCCGAAGAAGGGTCACTGACCCGAAACGTTAACTCTGCTTCTCTTTCCACAGATGCTGCCAGACCTGCTGAGTGGTTCCAGCATTTCTTGTTTTTATTTAAGGTGATTGTCTTAACTACCACCCACCCCACTCTCTTGGATGAATGTCTTGCTGCAATAAACCAGGATGTGGCTAATCAACCTAAGACCTGAGAGAGAGAAAAGTTGGTAAACTTAGTTAAGTTGCTAAAGAGAGCAAGAGAAAAGTTAGTAAACGAAGACAATTTATTCAACAGGGAGAGAACTTATGTAACTTATTAAACAGGCAGTGAAAAGTTCCTGAACTTAGAGAATGAGAGAAAAGTTAATAAACAGAGCAAGAAGAAAGTTTGGTAAAGGAACTGTAAGAAGTCACATGGTAGGGCAGCCATGTTTGTCTCCTTTTTAATCTTTAATTGCTGACTGCAACAAGCAGCAACAGCAGACAAAGCAGTACCATCTGTGCCTTAAAGGAACCGGAGGCTGTAACATCACAAGGTCCTCAAGCCTGTTCCATTTCGAATCCACCAATACAGCAAATTGACCTCCTGGTAATGAGTGTACAGGCAACCAGCTTCATGACCTGCAGAAAGTCCACCACTTCGAGAGAATCCTGAAAATCAGTCCTAGAGGCTATCTGACCCAACTCAGACAGGCCTGGAAGCAGGAATCTCCCCCCTCTACCTGTCCCAAAAACAGGCGTCAACCTTGTCTCAATGGTAGCACTCTTGCCTTAGTCAGCAGTTGAAACAACACTGAGCAACAACTTGCACTTACAAGATACAGTGCAGCAACTCGCCAAGCCTCCTTCAATAGCACCTTCCAAACCCACAACCTCTACCACCTAGAAGGACAAGGACAGCAGACGCAAAACACCACCATCAACTGCAAGTTCCCCTTCAAGCCGCACACCATCCTGACTTGTAACTATATCACCGTTCCTTCACTGTCGCTGGATCAAAAACCTAGAACTCAGCACCATATGGACTGCAGCGGTTCAAAAAGGCAGCTCACCACTACCTTCTCAAGGGCAATTAGGCATGGGCAATAAATGCTGGCCTCAACGATGCTCACATCTCATGAACTAAAAAAAATGTACCACCTATTGTTTAATCAAAATAATCTCTAAACAATGCTCAAAGTAAATGCACCTTGCCTTAAAGGGTTTCAAAATGTAGAAAATGACAAAACCTCAAATAATGTAAACAATGGAGAACAGGCCTTAGAAATAATTATCGGCTGGGCATATTTCTCACCATATAATGTAGCCTTATATTTTTCACTGTGGATGCAGGAGTGCTATGTAAATTGATATTTTTTTGGGATGTGCAGTCTTAGTAGTTGGGACATTGAATTTACCAACCCATGTTCCTGAATGAAAAGGTTATTGTAAGATGCAATGAGCTCACCTTGAGCAATCTCCAGTCTGTTCAGCTGCTAAACAGGTACAAGCACAAACAGGAGCTACGCAAATGACTGCCCCACCTTCCACAGAAACGGCAGTGTTGGGTTATTGGGCACTTCCCACATCGTTGACCTTTACGGAATGGTTGCAGGAGACTTTTATTCAAGACCAAGGTAGTATTTTGTAACAAAAACAAGAAATGCTGGATTCACTCAGCAGGTCTGGCAGCATCTGTAGAAAGAGAAGCAGAGTTAACGTTTCGGGTCAGTGACCCTTCTTCGGGATTTTGTAAACTGTTTGCTACGGTCAACTTAACACATGGTTTACTTGCTTGGTTAGCTGCTAGAATTGTATGCGTATATTAATTTAACTTATGGCTTCTGTTCCACACAGCCTTGTGTGGTGACAGTTGAGACATTTATTCACTCAGAGCATTGTGGAGCTTTGGAATTCTCAACCCAAGGGCGATGGATGCTCAATTGTTGAGTATATTCAAGGCTGAGAGATAGATTTGTGGACGCTCAGGGCATCAAGCAGTAAAAACGTTAAGGTCAAAGTTCAGCCATGATCTTACTGAATGGTACAAAGAACAGCACAGGAACAGGTCATTCGGCCCTCCAAGCCTGCGCCGATCTTGATGCCTGCCTAAACTAAAACCTTCTGCACTTCCAGGGCCCAGATCCCTCTATTCCCATCCTATTCATGTATTTGTCAAGATGCCTCTGAAACGTTGCTATCGTACCTGCTTCCACCACCTCCCCCGGCAGCAAGTTCTTAGCACTCACCACCCTCTGTGTAAAGAACTTGCCTCGCACATCCCCTCTAAACCTTGCCCCTCGCACTTTAAACCCATGTCCCCCAGCAACTGACTCTTCCACCCTGGGAAAAAACTTCTGACTATCCACTCTGTCCATGCCACTCATAACTTTGTAAACCTCTATCATGTCGCCCCTCCACCTCCGTCGTTCCAGTGAAAACAATCCGAGTTTTTCCAACCTCACCTCATAGCTAATGCCCTCCAGACCAGGCAACATCCTGGTAAACCACCTCTGTACCCTCTCCAAAGCCTCCACGTCCTTCTGGTAGTGCGGCAACCAGAATTGCACGCAATATTTTAAGTGTGGCCTAACTAAAGTTCTGTACAGCTGCAGAATGACTTGCCAATTTTTATACTCTCTGCCCCGACCTATGAACGCAAGCATGCCATATGTCTTCTTGACTACCTTATCCACCTGCGTTGCCACTTTGTGACCTGTGGACCTGTACGCCCAGATCTCTCTGCCTGTCAATACTCCTAAGGGTTCTGCCATTTACTGTATACTTCTCGCCTGCATTAGACCTTCCAAAATGCATTACCTCACATTTGTCCGGATTAAACTCCATCTGCCATTTCGCCGCCCAAGTCTCCAACCAATCTATATCCTGCTGCATCCTCATCATTATCCGCAACTCCACCAACCTTTGTGTCGTCCGCAAACTCACTAATCAGACCAGCTACATTTTCCTCCAAATCATTTATATATACTACAAAAGAGCAAAGGTCCCAGGCACAGATCCCTGCGGACCACTAGTCACATCCCTCCATTCAGAAAAGCACCCTTCCACTGTTACCCTCTGTCTTCTGTGACAGAGCCAGTTCTGTATCCATCTTGCCAGTTCACTTCTGATCCCGTGTGACTTCACCTTTTGTACCAGTCTGCCTTGTCAAAGGCTTTACTGAAGTTCATATAGATAACATCCACTGCCCTTCCTTCATCAATCATCTTTGTCACTTTCTCAAAAAACAATCAAATTAATGAGACAGGACCTCCCCTTCACAAAACCATGTTGCCTCTCGCTAATAAGTTTGTTTGTTTCCAAATGGGAGTAAATCCTGTCCCGAAGAATCCTCTCTAATAATTTCCCTACCACTGACGTAAGGCTCACCGGCCTATAATTTCCTGGATTATCCTTGCTACCCTTCTTAAACAAAGGAACAACATTGGCTATTCTCCAGTCCTCTGGGACCTCACCTGTAGCCAATAAGGATGCAAAGATTTCTGTCAAGGCCCCAGCAATTTCTTCCCTTGCCTCCCTCAGTATTCTGGGGTAGATCCCATCAGGCCCTGGGGACTTATCTACCTTAATGCTTTGCAAGACACCCAACACCTCCTCCTTTTTGATAAAGAGATGACTGAGACTATCTACACTCCCTTCCCGAGGCTCATATCCACCAAGTCCTTGTCTTTGGTGAATACTGATGCGAAGTACTTATTTAGTACTTCGCCCATTTCCTCTGGCTCCACACATAGATTCCCTTCTCTGTCCTTGAGTGGGCCAACCCTTTCCCTAGTTACCCTCTTGCTCTTCATATACGTATAAAAAGCCATGGGATTTTCCTTAATCTCTGTTTGCCATTGACTTTTCATGAACCCTTTTAGCCTTCCTGACTCCTTGCTTAAGTTAGCGCAGGCTCAAAAGACTGTGTGGCCTACTCCTGCTTCTCATGATCCTTCCTGTGAAATAGCAATGAGCTGACACTCCCAGTTCAAACCTAATCACAATGAGCACACACAGCCAGCACTCAGTATAAAGAAGGATTATCTTTATTGCTAGAATCAAGTTCATTCTAGGCCGCTTTATTTTGCCATGACACTTAATTAGAATAAGAATCCATCATAAAAACAAATTGTTCAACGTGCTACAGTCTTGTTTACAGTTCATTAAGGACAGTTGAGGTGCACAATTCTGACTGAATATTGACAGTTTCTTTCCCCTTTCAATTTTACAGCATGTAACAAAATTAACTACAAGAACCTATCTACACTGTTACTGGCAGTCAGTGACAGGACAGTTCTGAATTATGTACAGTCTATACAGTCTAACATGATATATGATCAATAATACTCCCCCCCCACCCCCCCGCCACTTTAATTAAATGCTACTATCGAAACATGACTTTACATTATAAACAGCAGTCCGGGACCTGAGTCTTTAAATATATATATTGTCAGCTGCAGCAGGTGTGGGGATGGGGGCTGCAATGCAGGATTAGCAGGGACAGCTCATACTTCACTGCATCAACTGGGGTCTCACCCTTTTCATTAATTTTCTCCAAACATCTCCTGAAGACACTACAGCTGGTGTGTCGGATCACAGCTCGATTCCCACCCTTCCCCCAAAGTACCTCATCCCCAAGTGACCATTCTTCATTGATGAACTCAGGGCAGCAGGCTCAGTAGGGGAAGCCCTGGCTGCTTCTGCCCCTCCCTAACTCAGGAACGCCAAGACCAACTGGAGCATCCCTACCACCTGGACAGTAATCAGCAGACTCAGCAGAGGGGAATTGAAGTGAACACTGACTGATCTCCAATAACACTCCTGCAAGATTTAGCATTAATACTGGACGCAGCAGAGATGGGCTGAAGTGGGGACAGGACGCAGCGGATTTTCTTCATCATGGCTTGGGCTCAGTTGGAAGCCTATGTTTTAAGTACTGTAAGGGTTTAAGGTGTCTTTGCGTGCTTTCTGCACAGTCCTCTTGAGCTCTAGCTGGGGCTACTCCAATTTCCATTCGCAGTCCTTTACACTACATGCAGAATCTTCAGTGATTTTGCTCTCCTCATACTTCGACTCCTGGTTGGATACAGTTCTGTGGTAACAAGCAGCACCCTGGTACCACACTCGAGGGGAGACTAAACAGCAAGCAGTGGCTGGGTATTTGAGCCTGGCCCTGGTTCTCTCAGCGGGAGTCATCAAGTGGGCAGGAGTGCTAACCCTATTTGATTGTTTTCTGTACTTAGTTAGGGACTACTGCAGCAACCTGTACATTATGCTGCTGCCTGGACAGAATCTAGAATGATTGATTATTTTTGAGAATGTCATAGATTTTGGGTAGAAAGTGAAGGGAGGGATGAATTGGATTTCATGTTGGTAATCTCTGCTGGGCTAGATCTTCTACCACAAGCAAAAGGTTTTTATTTTAAGGGAGTTTGGCTGAGACCGATAAAGAACAAATCAATTTACTCTTGCTGCCTTTGACAAACCTGCATTTTAAATTACACGTTTTTTTTTTAAAAAAGGGGAAAATACTGGAACAATTACAAGGGAAGCCAGCTGTGAATCCCAGCAGCATTGACCAAAACCCCTGTGAGCTTCTCCTTGAAGGTTGAGGTGTTGGCTAAACTGTCTGAGGGATGGGGAGAGGGGAGCTTTCTCCTGAGCTGTGCCAGCCTTCCAGGCTTATCCAGAGAAAGCCCAGAAATTAATAAAATGCAAACTAGACACCAGAAATGTGATTTTAAGAACAGAATGCCAATTCTATTTACTCCATGGTCTCCTGGCACATAGCAATTAATGATTAAGGTCCTCAAAAGGATTTTTATGAACAGTGTCAAACATTGTAACTCAACCTGCAATCCCACCTCTTCCCCAACACCCCCACTGGATTTAAACTTGGCAATACATAGGCACCCAAGTTCAGAGTTCAACACCCCACCCGCCAGAATGATCAAAGGAATGGCATCGTTGAAGTCCGCAGAGATGCGCAGTATCCAAGGACAGTCAGGAGGCAATAGCCCTGGAAGTTCTGGTGGCACTAAATGCCCCAAGCACTTCCTTCCCACCTTGTCCCTTCCCCCAGCCCGTATGTGAATAAACAGACACTTTAAATCTCTTGCAAAGATCCAACTAGTACCAATTTGCTGTGCACGATTGGAGACTCAGGTCTCTAGTGGTGTAAGACTAAGAAGAATAAATAGGGATGAACCCTCAGCCTTGAGGAAAATAAAGAGTATTGCAAAAGGTCCATTAATAGAGATGCACTTCAGTGATGAAGAACAATCACTTGACCAAGACATCACATGCCCAGGTCATGGTCATGCAACTGCACTCATCGGTGGAATGTTTGTGGTTATGTGTTGTTTTGTTTCTTTTTCAGGATATCCACTTCTCAATCCTCAAAGTACAGTAACATTTTATACAGAGTGCATTAAAGTGCTCCATGACAAAAAAAAATTAACCGCTACAATTTTGGAGAACCAGCTATAAAGAAATAGGGAAAAAGAAAATTGTGCTCAAGTGCAAATCAGAAGAACCTGCTCAAAAATTACAAGTTTAAGATATTTCTAGTGGTTAATTCTGCTCTCAATATCTTAAGTATTTTTTACCTGCTTAAAGTAACTTTCTGGAATTAAACTAGATCTGGGATAACCCAAACCATTCTGAGTATGGCGCAGGTATGCTTGTGTTCTCAAACTCTCCCCCAATTAACAGTTTTAGTTTATTGATATAACTGGGGCTAGTTGAGAGTTTTTAAGATGCTGAAGAGGTTGGGGGGGGGAAAAGAGGGAGAGGGGTCAAATTTGGTTTAACCTATATCCAAAAAATCCTGTCACACCCTCTTGTCAGCTCTGCCAGTAACTTTCAAACAAAGCTGGGGGTGTTTTCCTGCTCTGAGCTGCCACGCAACTTTGACAATTATTTCCAACATCTCAACTGTGCACCCTTTGTTAGAACACTTGAACAGATCGTAACCAAGTTCAGAGACAGACCATCATCTACTCTGGAAACCAGCATGACAGTCTTTTCTCCCAAGAGCCAATCTAATCTCATTCGCTTTGTTGTAAAAGACCAAGCCAAATACATGTATCAGAGGCATAAGGTGAGACAGCAGCTTCCTCCCACAGCACATGCAAAGTACTCAAGTCAACAGCAATTCATCACTGCCTATGGAATCACTTACCCAGCACTTCCTTTTGTATCATTTTCTCCCAGACGAAACAACCCTATACCAGTGCAGGCTCCACTCACTGATGTCTACAGCCCTTCACTGGGTGATTGATGTTAAAGTGGCCAATGGAAGCAAATCCCTCAAACCTACTGGGAATAAATGAAGAACGAGCGCTGTAGATAACGCATTCCCTGCTTCTTGGAGTAAAAGTCAATGTGGTGTCTATAACACGCTTAAATACATTAAAGCCACATGTGTACTTGTACAAGGTACACCTGTCTGTACAAGTACATGCACATGAGATGTTAACTTAAATGTGGATTGTCTTTTTTTTGATTTGCTTTCATTGACATCTCTTGCAAACAGAACACAAGATAGCCTTCACCACCAAACAAAATGCTTCCCTACTCACTCTCAGGTAGATGTCAGCCTGAAAGGTCCTACTGTGGAATTCAGACTGCTCAGTGATGGGCCGAGAGAGGGAGGTGCCAGGTCTGGTCCCCCAAGTGTGTAACTAGGCTCAGCCTGGTCAGCAGTAAGGGCGCTACAATTGGCCTCAGTGCTCCCTAATCTACCGAGGGGTAAAGAAAGCTTTGCCTGTTCTGATCTCCATCTAGTCACCTCTGTTGGACAGTGCAAGGGTGTGGACATCAGGCTGAGGTCAAGATTGTGAAGTCTTTCACAATGGAATGGTTTACTGACACTCTCAATCTGGGCTCAAACAAGGAGAATGGCCACTTTAGTAATGTACTTGAAGGGTAGCTGATGGATAAGTCAATAGCTTCAGGACAGGAAAATGAACTACACGGAGGAGTCCAGTGCACATACAGGTCTTAACCATATAGGGACAATCTTTGGTGGGCCAAATGGTCTTTACCCAACCTCATTTTAACTATGCTATGCCTAAACAATGTGCTTTACACTCGAGGATTGAGCAAGGGGCTTGGATTGATTTGATTATTTGAAGCAGCACTGAGCCTTTGCTTTTTCTACCTGTGGTGTCCCTTGCTTCCAATTTCTGCACTGTATCTGATTATTCTCGCTTTGTGCCTCGACTTTTCTCCCCATTGTACTAGCTCCCAGTGCCGAGACTCCTCATGTCTGGTTGAAGACGACTGATTGTGGGCAGTAGGATGGAGTATCCATAACAAGCACCTACACTCGCAGAAGAGCGAGCTTGGCTACCGCTCACTTAGTGACTCTCATTGCCCCAATATACAATGTCCAAGATTGGACTCATTGTGCTTACAGTCCCAGGGCTGATCTGGAGTGCCACCAGTGTCATGGTCTTGTGTGCCCATGCACTAACCATTCATAAACTATCCGGCTTTTTTTTCCTCCACATCCGATGGGGCAAAAGCATTTCTTGCTGTTGACACACTGTCATAATTTGCTCACGTCAAAACCTTCATGCCCAAGGGCTGAGCAGAACCTGCTGTTTTTAATCACAGTATCTGATCTCTTATCACAAAAGCCTATGAATGACTCATGCGAACGCCACAACTTCAAAAGGTGGCAAGAGAGAAACCCAAATAAAAATCAAGCATTTTTGGAGTTTAGACATTGTTGGGTAACTTGACAAAGCTTCAAAGTATAAAAACAATTTAAAATATACCCCACCTAAACAATAGTGATCTAGAATAACGTCAGCCTTTCCACTCCCTACACAAGAATTATACCACTGACGAGTAAATAACTATTATATTTTCTTTGATCCATGGCAAAACCATGGTCCATCGCACGCATTTTACCACCAGAGATTCCTTCTTGCTGCATCGGTCATATAAACTAACTGTTCACTATACCTGCCCCCAAAATGCCATTAACTGAAAGCAAATGTCTCATCACAGAAAGACTAGAGATTTTATTAAGACTCTGACATCATTTTGGGATGCCTGGTGAAAGCGTTCATTAAAATGCAAACCTCTCGCTCATTTTCTTCTGCCTCCCCCTTACTCAACCACCAAAAATGCCTAGTTAGTCTCCAGACTAAATGGCTATAATGCGTTCCACCTGGGATGCAAATGCCCGAGTTACGCCAGTGCTGTGAAACACATTCCACCATTGGAAGAATCAAAAAGACACAGATTCATTAAAAAGCATTCCCGATTCCTGGTCCATGGAAATGGAAGTTGCACTGACAACCCCATCATTGGAAAAAATGGTTGAATTGAGCTTCTAATCTCAGAGAAGGGAGGGGAAGGGTTAGCAGTTCACAGCTACTGCCCCAGATGTCCAACGCTTCCATTTGCCCACCCGCTCATGTCTTGCACCCCCAGTGTCCAATCATGATTCGCACTGGGACAGCGCTTTGAAATACTGAACACACCTTCAAATAGGAATTGCAGTAACTTCCAGATTACATCTCCTGATAATAGGGGAAAAGACATGCGCAACATATTCATGACAGTTTCCGATATGGACACTCCCTTCCAACAATAGTAGATAATTGTGCTGCCACTCTTTGTCCGACAGTCAGCTTCTGGACCCACACCGGCAGCTTCTCAACTCTGAACAGGATTCAAACACATTTGTCTGGAAGATTATTGGCACATTTTGAGCAGTTCCTGCTCCCATTGTCAGCTCCAATGCACCCTCTCCCCAGCCCTCCCTCCCCCCATCCATTATTTTGGGATATTCTGAGGTTGCCGCGTCTGCCAATGACTGCACTGGATGATCTTCTGCTGCTCGTGTGGTTCAGAAGAAAATGATCTCGGCGCCAGAGTCGTCCTTCATGGTCAGCGGCGGCTGCTGAGTCACAGTCACAATGGGCACACTCTGAGGCTGGGAATTTCCGCTCGGCATCGACATGCTTAGCATGTGCTGTGGCTCGTGCTGAATGTCCACAGGGACAGAGGTTTCTAGGATGGCAAAAGAAAGTTTTGGTTAAATCTATTAAGTTACTGGAGGTGTTTCCTGAATCAAAGCTGTTTTTTTTTCTCTATACAGTTACATAAATGGCCCCCAGCCCCCCAATTCAAAGTGACCCCAAAGTCCAGTTCACCCCTTTATTAAACACCTTGGGATGTTTCACCCTCTGGTGGCCATTGTCATGTGAAAGGCAGGCATGAGATTCAGGACAAGAGGAAAGAAAATAGGAGAAAGCACAAAATAGGAAGTTCTGGAACAGCATGCACTCGTAAAGCCTGGCTCGGGTATTAAATTAAAACCCGACCCGAGCACAGCCAACCCGAACTTGAACCGAGCGCTTTAATTTTTTTTTTTTTTGCGCCCGACCCTATCCAACACGAATCTCCTTCATCTGGCAGCAGGCTACTCCTGCAGATGGAGTTGTGGGGAATCACATGTAAGCCTGATCCCGTGACTTCCCGGAAGCAGCACTGTCCAAGGCCAACCCGACCCCGAATGCTGGACTCGGAATATAGACCCAACCCGAACCCTACGCATGCAGTCAGGTCTAGCTGGGTTCGGGTTGAGTAGCCAGGCTTTACGCACTCGTCAGTCTAACGCTGGCACAAAGCCCCATGTCTGAGCAAATCATTTTCATGTTTAAAAAACAGATCATTCTGTCGTGTTGAGATGTCTCAAATTGCTACATATATAAATCAATTATTTCTGGTCTAAAGTGGCTGTTCTTTAAGTAAACACGGCAGCTATTTTGCAGACAGTTGATTTAACGGTAATGAGGCTAATTGAGGGCAGAATATTGGCCACGGCAGCGGGAGGGAGAACTCCTCTTTTCAAATAGTGCTGCGGCCTTTAATGTTCACATCAACAGATTTAGTGCAGTTTACTAAATTCAAATGTACGTTTACAAAGCACGTCTCTCAAGGTGAGGAAGAGAGAGAATCTTGAGCAATGAGCAGGAAGGAGAAAGTTTAGGAGGTTGACCGAAGACAGGATTTAAGAGGTAGGTCCTGAGGAGACTTCTGAAAGTGGTAAACAAAGTAACAAAGTTTTTTTTTTAAAAAAAGAGGAGGTTAGGGAGGGAATTGCAGAGTTGTAGTTAGCGGCTGAAGGCTGGATTGGAGAAGGAGGCAGGATGTATTCGATGATGTCGGGTTGGAGAATATCGTTATTTGCAGAACGCTGATTTGAGCAAAATGGCTGCACAGTGACTATACTTCAAAGAGATTCATGCAAAGCACAATGGGCCGTTACTGATACAGACTAAATAAGGAGCTATATAAATGCAAATGTCAAATCAGATGGAGTAAGGCGTGGAGGGATTTCAAAATGAGGCGAGGACCTTAAAGCCAATGTGCTGATGGTGTACAGTCAATGGGAGGAGGGGGAAGAATTTGGCAAGGATACTTAAATACTAAGAAAGGCTTGAAAAAAAAGGCTACTTTTGTTAGGGCAGAGGCGATAACTGGGTGATTAAATAGAGGTGTTTAAAATTAAGAAGGGATGGAGCAGAGTAGATGGAAAGACAGCATGCAATAGATGAGGGGCTTAGGACAAGGGAGCACAAGATTAAATGCAAGAAATTGAAGAGAGCAGAGAAAACCTTTGTTTTGAAACTTTTTTGTTTAAAAACACAGTTATGAGCTTTTGGAATGCACTACCAGAGTAAGTCATTGAAGAGATCAAGGCAACGTTTAAGAATAGTACAGGTGCTAAAGTAGAGGGAAATAAAGGGACATAGAAAAAGTGGGTACATGGTACAGGATTAGGATACTACTTGTGAGGATAAACACCAACACAGATTGCTTGAGCCAAATAGTCTGTTTCTGTGCTGCAATTCCTACGAAACCTCCACACCCATGATGAATGCTGATGCGGTCTCTGCTTCTGATAGGCTAGATAAGTGTTTGAAAGAATTGGACAGGCATATGAAATTAGGATTAAATCAACATGGATTGGTATCAAAGGCCAGTTTCTGTTTCTCTGTAACTGTGCGCGAGTCTTGGTTTGGTTGAGTGCTGACTGACTGTGAAAGCTTGGACCTTCACCTTGGTGGGAAAAACTTTGGCTGCTTGGTATGACAGGGCTCGATGACCTCCTGCCTCTCAACACCCCATCATCCTTCGCAAAAATCTTCGCTGGAGTGCTTTGCCTGAGGTCTCCACTGACTGATCCTACAAGGAAGGAGAAAGTTTATTTAATTCATGGATCCTACAAGGCAACAAGTGGTAAGAATGGAGGAAAGGAATAGAGAGAGTTCAGTGTGGAATTGAATCATACAGACCAAGGAGTCTACCGTTGATGCCCTGGTCTTTTCTGAGTTATTGGATATCAGCTGGGGCACTATGACTGCTCTCAGTGCCCTGGGCTAGGGAGGGTAAAGATCAGCCAGGGCTCCTGCTGCTGATTTCTATCCAGTGACTGACAAGCCTTAGACAGCTTGAGGATATTGTGGTTAAAGCGCTCCCTGCGATATTGTTTTAGACTTTTGGCAAAGTTTCATATGAAAGACTTCACATGAAACTAAAAGCCATGGGAGTAGAGAGCTGGATATGTGGTTAGAGAAGCAGCAGGTTTAATAAAAACTGAAAGCAGGCAGTATTCATGTCATGGGAGAGTAGTGCTAAGTGGCTCCTGCAAGGGTGAGTGTTGGGAGTGGGAGGGGGGCGGTAGGGTGGAAAATGGCATTGAGTGGGTTCTACAAGGGGTTAGTGTCATTAGGAGGGGAATATATTAATTGGTCCTTCAGGGATCAGTGTTAGAATTGGGGGGCGGGGGGGGGGGGGAGATGATGGTGTTGGATGGGTCCTGCAGTTCAGACTGTAAAGAAGGTAATTAGACGACCTCACTGACCTGCATAATATTAAATGGTACACAAACGAATTCAGAATTAACGAGGAGGGTAGTGCCAGAGGAAAGAAATAAAAAATAATGTCAGATAGATACTGAGTGAAAAATGTTTGGAACAGTTTTCCAGCTGGAGTAGAACACTTTTACGAAAACATTAATGGTGTTCAGAACGCCAAAAGGTGTTAAACAAGGATAGTCATCATAGAGATACAGCACTGAAACAGGCCCTTCAGCCCACAGAGTCTGTGCCGACCAACAACCAACCATTTATACTAACCCTACAGTAATCCCATATTCCCTACCATCTACCTACACTAGGGGCAATTTACAACGGCCAATTTACCTATCAGCCTGCAAGTCTTTTGGCTGTGGGAGGAAACCGGAGAACCCGGCGAAAACCCACGCGGTCACAGGGAGAACTTGCAAACTCCACACAGGCAGTACCCACAATCGAACCTGGGTCGCTGGAGCTGTGAGGCTGCGGTGCTAACCACTGCGCCGTCCCTATGATGAGATGGAGTACTACAGGAATGGTTTTGATGGGAGAATTGCCTTACTAGTGTGATGGCCTTCATGGGAAGATTAGCTTGCCAGACTGACAGGATTCAATAGTAGTTAGGGTAGCAGAAGGCTGTGCTTCAGCAGGAGAGATAGAGTATTAGGAGGTTTAGCTCTGATAGACCATTTGTTGTCCCTGAATGTTCTTCTGCCTTAGGACCTGTTTGAAACTGCGCGTGTTGGCAGGATAGAACTTGGCATTCAACGTCAATGTTGACACATGGGTGAGGTACCAGGGATCTATAGCCAACCTTGAACTGAATCTCAGCAAGAAGCCCACACTTTCATGCTAAAACTGGTAAAAGAAATAATAATTCAAGTTGGAAAAGACTGAAGCAAGAGAAGAGAGTGAGCTTTACCTGTGCCATACGGTATTGAGAAGGAAGGCATGCCCGCAATGGACTGTCGGTCTTTTCCTTTTCCGCCCTTCTCCTTTCCCCCTTTCAAGGTGGCAAGTTTGGTGGGAATTTTCTGCTGCACTCCAGTGTGCTTCAAAATCTGATTGGTGGCACTCACGAGGTGGATGGGCACCTCTGTCTTTGGGACGAGGGATGCTCGGTTCTCAGTTGTGCGTACAAACATCGAGGCTGTGCTGTTCTCCCTCTGAAGCTGGATTTCAGCAGGTCGTTCACAGAGTTCCGTCACCATGCTCGGCTGCCCCTGGTACTTCAGGCTGTGCTGAGCCATTCCTCCCTCATTCAGTGGTAAGGGGTTCACTTCCATTCGGTCCCCGTCAAGGCTCTGCGAGTGTGTAAAGCCTGGGATCTAAGGGCCAAAGATATACTGCATGAGTCCAAGGCATCACAGATGTCAACAGCCTATCTGGACTGAAACAAAGGATACCTCAAGACTCCATAAACTCAAGCAAAGCTATCATACAAGAACCTAAGAAATCAGAGCAGCAGTAGGCCATGCCCCTCTTCATATCTGCTCTACTATTCAATAAGATCATGGCTGATCTTCTACATTAGCTCCACTTTCCCAATTGATGGCTAGTGTTATCCCCAGAGTTGTTTAAACATGGTAAACTGCCATTACCCAGCGTACACCCTATTCATATATTGAGCAATATTTAACTGCAAAGCTTAGCTCAGTTGGTAGCAGTCATGCCTACGAGTCAGAAGGCTGCTGATTCCAGAGACTTGAGCGCATTATATAGGCTGGCACTCCATGGTACCATTTCAAAACAGAGCAGGAGTGCTTCCCAGTGACCTAACCAACATTTATTCCTCAATCAACATCTAGAATAGATGAGCCGGTCCCTTATTTCACTGTTGCGCGAGAATCTGCTGCTGCATTTCCTACATTAAATAACCCCTCACTTCGCCAGCTGCAAAGCACTTTAGAACGTTCCCAAGTCTTACAAGCCGCTATCTAAAAGTTCTTTGCACTAAAGTTATTTTCCTAAATGCCATGGGGCTGAGTGAGAGATCACATTAGGGACAGGAAAGTGTAAGACATGATGGTACATCTCCAGACCTCGCCTTCCCCGCAGACAAGAAAATTGGGAACCTGCTTTCCATCAGGGACAGAGGTATTACCCAGGTCCACGTCGCTGACCATGTCCACCTTTGCCAATCTGGCCTTCCTTTAAATAATTATTTAGGCATCACTTCCCAAATGGTGGGTTCCACTTGCGCTTATCTGAAAGCTCAATAAATGTCAAGCCTCTAGGCATAATGACCATTGTAGAGAAATCTGTTCTCTTTGAACCAAAGTCCCAGAGCAGGAATGGCCGCTGAAGAGAGTCGCCATTTTTGGCTCAGCTTCCAAAGATGTTTTCATCTGTCTTTTGAGGAAAACTGCAAAAATGGCTGCCACATTTCCCAAAATAATCAAGACTGTCTCAAAAGGCAATTTATATCCAAGAACATTGGAAGGTTTCAGGAATTGAGAAGCTGAATATAAATGTAGATTCATCCTTTACTGAGGACGCAGTTTGTGCAAAGGGGAGTTATCCATCGCCAGAGTATGACGATATACTGAAATGCAACTTCAGTCACTGCATCACTTCTAAGCAAAAGCACTCTTCCATTCCTAGTTTAATCGATCAGTCCCAGTGACAAGTTACCACATTTACATTGACTGTAACTTTCTTTATTGATGCTGCTCTGCACGGATTGCTCCATGGGCAGGCTGAATTATCACAGAACAGGAACTTTTCAATAATTCTGATCAAAGAACCACTACTGCCCCCCAGTGGGCCTTTGCCTCTATCTCAGAAGACATTGTGGTGCAAACCCATTTTCCAACTTGGTTTAAAAAGACGAGTCTGGCAGGTCACCCGATTGACAACCTGCAGTTCTGGCTGCTGTTTGTCTCCTTACATCAGTGATACCGAGGGTACTTGTAGCACCCTCACTGCCTCCAAACTGCCGGCAGACCAGACCTGTACTCACTGGCTGGTACATTGAGCCATAAAGAACCTGCGATGCATTTTCACTTGGGCCTTGTTTCTGTGGATTTTGTGCCTGTCCTTTTGCTAATCACCACCAGTGCTTCAGTCAAGGTTTTTCCAATTGTTACAAAATTAAAACCATGTGACATTTTCATTAAGCTTGCTCTCCTTGCGTGTTCATGTCATAGCTCATTGCAAGGCCCTGACGAACTGGGGACCCAGAGGGCAGGAGTGCAGGGGCCTCTGCCTTTGCGATTGTCCAACAGGTTTGAGGTTCTTTCAGCTTGTTTGGATGAGAGTGGGGGCTGCAGACCATGGCACCATGATACAGGAAGCCATTCAAGTGGAGGGAGAAAAAAAAGGAATGCAGTGGTAGTAAGGGACAGTATAGTTAGGGGTTTGACACTGTTCGCTGCAGCAAAGAGCGAGAGTCCAGACTGCTGTGTTGCCTGCTCGGTGCCAGGGTTCAGGACATCTGCTCAGGCCTGGAGAGGAACTTACAGTGGGAGGGGGAGGATCCAGTCGTCATGGTCCATGTAGGTACCAACGGTACAGGCGGGACAAGAAAAGAGGTTCTGCATAGTCAGTATGAGGAACAAGGCACAAAATTAAGCAGAACCTCAAAGGTAATAATCTCTGGATTATTACCTGAGCCACATACAAATTGGCATTGGGCAAATAAGATTAGAGAAATTAATGCGTGGCTCCAAGACTGGTGTGGTAGAAGTGGATTCCTGTTCGTGGGGCACTGGCACCAGTACTGGGGAAAGTAGTGGCTGTACCGTTGGGACAGTCTACACCTGAACCGTGCTGGGGCCAGTGTTCTAGCAAGCTGCATAACTAGGGAAGTAGAGACAGTTTTAAACTGAATAGTGGAGGGAAGGGATTAAATTTGGCAAGACATGGCCAAGGAGTAGAGACAAGGCAAGAGAGAAAGGTATTAATATAGGAAATGATAAGACTGACACGAAGGGACAGAGTGTATAAATGTAATAAATTAACAGATAAGCCTAGAGGTTACAAAAATAATAAAAAAGGACAAAACTAAAGGCTCTGTATCTGAATGCACGTAGCTTTCAAAACAAAACATATGAACTGAGTGCGCAAATAGATAGGAATAAATCAGTACAATCTGATAGCCATTACAGAGACAGGGCTGCAGGACGACAGAGTGGGACCTAAATATTGTAGGGTACATGGCATTCAGGAAGGACAGGAAGCTAGGAAAAGGTGAAGGGGTAACTGTTAATTAATGATGATATTAGTGCATTAGAGAGGGATGACCAAGTTCAGGAGACCAGGATGTAGAAGCAGTTTGGGTAGAGATGAGAAATCATAAAGGCAAGAAGTCACTTGTGGGAGTGGTGTACAGGCCACCTAACATTAACCACACTGTAGGATGGGGTATAAAGGAGGAAATAACGGCAGCCTGTCAGAAAGGTACAGCAATAATTGTGTTTTTTTTAAAAAACCTATATATAGATTGGAAAAATCAGATGGGCAGAGGTAGCCTAGATGGAGTACATAGAATGTTTTAGGGATAATTTCTTGGAACAATACATTCTAGAGCCAACCAGAGAGCAGGCTATACTAGACCTGGCATTGTGCAACGCGATATGATTAATTCATGACCTCATAGTTAAGGTGCCCCTAGGTAGCAACGATCATAATATGACTGAATCTTCCATTCAGTTTGAGAAAGAGGAGTGGGTCCAACCTTGGTGGTGACGGATGCACTCCCCCCCAACTTTCTCCAGCAATCCTCCCCCCACCACCCGCCCCCTCTCCGGGCAGTGTGTGCTGCCATGTGTTCACATTACCTTTGTGTGATTATTTGAGCAGCACCATCTTTAGTCCTGGCAGCTGCCTGAATGTCACTGACTGATGTTTTAGTTGAACAGGCTGCATTTGTGCATGTGCCAGTGCAGCACCACCTAGTGGTTGCACTGTCAGCAAATGCAGCCTTTCAGAATACACAGGATAGATACATTTCAACAGGAACAAAAAATTCCAAGGATGGGACCCACCATCCATGGTTAACTAACAGCTAAAGATAGTATCAAACTTAAAAAGCCTACAATTGTGCAAAGATGGGTAGCAGGTCAGAAGATTGGACAGAATATAAAAAACAGCAAAGAATGACTAAAAGATCGATAAGGAAGGCAAAAATTAGAGTACGAGAGAAAGCTATCTAGAAATATAAAGACAGATAGTAAGAGTTTCTATAGATATTTTAAAAATAAGAGTTAAAGTGAGCATTGGTCCTATAGAAAAAGTGAGTCTGGGGAATTGATAACGGATAATAAAGGAGATGGCAGATGAATTAAGCAAATATTTTGCAACGATCTTCACTATTGAGGATACAAGTAACATCCCAGTATTAGCTGTAAGTCAGGAAATGGAAGGGAGGGAAGAACTCGAGATAATTACAATCACCAGGAAAGTGGTACTGAACAAATTGTTGAGCTACAGGCTGGCAAGTCCCCGGGTCCTGTTGGACTCATCCTCGGGTCTTAAAAGAAATGGCTAGTGAGATAGTTGATGCATTAGTTTTAATTTTCCAAATTCCTTAGATTCGGGTGAAGGTTCCGTTAGATTGGAAAATAGCGAATGTAACTCCTTTATTCTAAAAGTTGGGGGGGGGGGGGCAGTGGGGGAGAAGAGAGACAGAACGCAGGAAACCACAGGCCACTTAGCTTCACATCCGTCTTAGGGAAAACGTTAGAAGCTATTATAAAAAGATAGTATAGCAGGGCATTTAGAAAAATTCAAGGTAATCAGACAGAGTCAACATGGTTTTGTAAAAGGGAAATCATGTTTAACCAATTTATTGGAGTTCTTTGAGGGAGTTACATGTGCTGTGGATAAAGGGGAACCAGTGGATGTATTGTACTTAGATTTCCAGAATGCATTTGATAAGGTGCCACATCAAAGGTTATGGCAGAAAATAAAAGCTCATGGTGTAGGGGGTAACATATTGGCATGGATAGAAGATTGGCTAGCTAATAAGAAACAGTAGGCATAAATGGGTAATTTTATGGTTGGCAAGATGTAACAAGTGGTGTGCCACAGGGATCTGTGCTGGGGCCTCAACTTTTTACAATTTATATCAATGATTTAGATGAAGGGACCAAAGGTATGGTTGCTAAATTTGCTGATGACACAAAGATAGGTAGGAAAGTAACTTGTGAAGAGGATATAAGGGGGCTATAAAGGGATAGAGATAGGTTAAGTGAGTGGGCAAAGACTTGGCAAGTGGAGTATAATATGGAAAAGTGCGAAATTGTCCACTTTGGCAGGAAGAATAAAAAAGCATATTATCTAAATGGTGAGAGATTGCATAGCTCCGAGATGCAGATAGATCTGGGTGTCCGAGTGCATGAATCGCAAAAGGTTAGTATGCAGGTACAGCGAGTAATTAGGAAAGCTAATAGAATGTTATTGTTTATCATGAGGTGAATTGAATACAAAAGTAGGGAGGTTATGCTTCAGCTATACAGGGCATTGGTGAGAACACATCTGGAGTACTGTGTACAGTACAGGATGTAAATGCATTGGAGGCAGTACAGAGAAGGTTTATTAGACCAATACCTGGAATGGGTGGGCTGCCTTACGAGGAAAGATTGGACAGGCTAGGCTTGTATCCACTGGAATTTAGATGAGTAAGAGGCGACTTGATTGAAACATAAAAGATCCCGAGGGGTCTTGACAAGGTGGATGTGGAAAGGATGCTTCCCCTTGTGGGAGAATCTAGAACTAGGGGTCACTGTTTAAAAATAAGGGGTCGTCCATTTAAGACAGATGAGGAGAAATTCTCTGAGGGCTGTGAGTCTTTAGAATTCTCTTCCTCAAAAGGCAGTGGAAGCAGAGTCTTTGAATATGTTTAAGGCAGGGGTAGATAGATTCTTGATAAGCAAGGGGGTGAAAGGTTATCAGGGGTAGGTGGAAATGTGGAGTAATCAGTTCAGCCATGAACGTATTGAATGGTGGAGCAGGCTCGAAGGGCCGAGTGGCCTATTCCTGCTCCTAATTCATATGTTTGCATTTGGCAGCTCTTGGGACCCACAGTGCCCTAACCAATATTTATTTCCTAATCACCGTCACTAAAAAAACAGATTATCTGATCATTATCTCATTGCTGGTTGTGGGAGCTTCCTGCGCATAATTTTGGCTGCCACGTTTCCTACAACGGTGACTACACTTCAAAAAGGATTTCATTAGTTATAAAGTACCTTGGGAAATCCTGAGGTTGTGAAAGGTGTTATATAAAGGCAAGTCCTTTCACTAAAAACCAGGCCCAGATACCAACTAGGGGTCAAATTTAACTCACTTTATACAGTTAGGGCAGAGTAAAAGGACCATGCGAGAAGCACCAAGACTATAGCGCAGGCTCAGTAGTCCTAATAGTACAAGGTTAATTTCAATTCACGTAGCTTTTTGCAGTTCATCAGCCTGCTGGTACTCATTGTCTATGCTCTCACATGAAGGTGGCTACTTGGGCACGGAAACCAAAGCACTGCTGGCCCTGATGGAATTGTACCCAGCCTCAGTCTGCACCTCCAGCAGACGAGAGAATTGAGAATTAAGACATAGAAAGAAAGACTTGCATTTATATCACACCTTTCACGACTTCAAGATGTCCTAAAGAGCTTTACAGTCAACAAAGCACTTTTGAAATGTAGTTACTATTGTAACGTAGGAAACACAGCAGCCAATTTGCTCACATCTGTGTTTCATGGTGTTAGCTGAGAGTTAAATGTCGGCTTGGGCACGGTGGGAGAAATTCCCTGCTCGCCTTTGAGATAGTGCCATTAAAATCTTTTACATCCATCCTGGGACACACACCGAATCATCATACTGTCACCCCAGTAAAGATAAAGCCCAATTCATTACCTGCCCAGTTTCAGATGGAAACGGGACTGTGTTGTGCTTGAATTGTTTGCGCTGTCGTTGCTCCAGACGTTCCCTCTCCTTCTCCACCGTTCGTTGGGACTCTCTGAGACGCTCCAGGTCCTGCTGGTAATCCTGCCGGTGCCGTTCCAACTCCTCCTGGGCCTGAGCCAGCTGTTCGTTCTGCTGCTGCAAGATCGCCTCGCGCTCCAGCAGCTGAGCCTCCTGGGCGTTCAGGTCACGCTTCTGGCGGTCTCGCTCCCGCTCCCACTTCTGCTGCTCCTGCCGTACCTGGTTCTGAAGCTTTTGGACGTTGGCCCACTCTTCGCGCTGTTTCTCAAAATTCCGCTGCTTTTCCTGCTCCAGGAGCGTGCTCCCACGTGAGATCTGAGGCCGGTTCTGCCTGTCCCGCTCCCCACTTGAACCCATGCACCGGTGCATCTCGATGTAGCTGTCCTGTTGGGCAATCATAACCTGAGGAAAACACAGAGGGTATAGGCCATGAACCAGAGCTACTAAATGCACAGGCATGGAATGTATAGCAAAGGAGGCCATTCAGCCCATTGCATCTGTGTCTTTGCTAGCTCTTCAACTGGAGCTATCTACTCTAATCTCTGTACCCCCTCAATTCCTCTGCTCCTCCATCCCATTTTGACACTTATTTTCCCAAAGAGTATGTGGCTTCCTTATTCTTCCTACCAAAGTGTACCATCTCTCACTTATCCACATTGAAATTAGTTTGCCAATTACACACCCATTCTGTAAGTTTAATATTTTCCTGTATTTTGTCACAGTCCTCCTCTGTATTAACTACACCCCCAATTTGACATCAGAAAATTTTGAAATTTTACCTCTGATTCCAGAGTCCAAATTGTTTATGTAAGTTGTGAACCACAGCAGTTCTGACACTGATCCTTGTGGAACACCACTTCCCACCTTTTTCCCCAGTTTGAGTAACTATCGTTAACCCCTGTTTTCTGGTTTCTTTTGCAGCCAGCTTGCTATCTATTATGCTACCAGTCCCCTGACTCCACGTGTTGACCGTCGTCATAAGTCTACTGTGTGGTAGATTATTATTTTGGAAACCTAAATATATTACGTCTACTGCACTACCTTTATCTATCCTTTCTGTTACTTTTTCAAAGAATGAAACACAAGCAGGCACTGGTTCAATGCAATGAGCTGATATCAGCAAGTTCTTCATAAAAAAAATGGTGGCTCTTGGATATAATAGGGGAAACAAAACCCTGGAATGATTTAGTTAACCTTAGATGCTGTGCGGCTGGTATAGGGATAGGAGGATTCTAAGTTTGAAATGGGACTGGATCAATGCCCTTACTCATCTGTGCCCATCTTGTGATCTTGTTCTATTAGGATTATTTTAAATCACTCACCTTCAGCTTGTACAGCAGATGTGTCAGTGTCTGTACACTCTGTACCAACTATAGAGAGAACCAGATAGCTGTTAGAAAGAGAAATTATACAAATTTTCGACAGCAAGAATCTTACTGTTTACATCAGAATTTGCCAAACATGCTACTTTCCTGTCTGATTTTTTGCTACAGCCAGTGCATCTCAACATGCCCTGCTTGTACCTCAACCTGTAAATGTACTGCCGAAACACCATAGCTCCTCCCTCCATTTCCCAAGCTTCCCCTTGCTCCAACAACTTCTAGTTTTTTTTTTTGTTAACCAAAGGTATCAACAGATATGGGGCAAAGGCAGGTATATGGAGTCAGGTTGCAGATCAGCCATGATCTCATTGAAAGTTGGAATAGGCTTGAGGGGCTAAATGCCTCCTTCTCTCCTGTGTTTTAAAAGCCAAGTTTAACACTGCCTCATCACCTCAGTTCAGTTACCTCAACTTCTCAAAATCAGGATGGTTGGAACTTGGCATTCCTATGCCCCAGCTGCCCTCGTTCTTCTGGCAGAGTTGAGAAGTGCTGCTGAAGAAGCCTTGGAGAGGTGTTGCAGTTGCACCTTGCAGACTGTACACAATACAACAGCAGTGCGCTGGTAGTAGAGGGGGTGAATGCTTAGGCCTATAGATACCTGTTCTGAACACTTACAAAAATCTCTTTCCTTCTATTATTTTACTTTCAGATAACATTGCCCTGTTTTATCAAATTCATTTAGAAAACAGAAGTAGAATGACAGAATCTTACTTCTGCATCAGGCAGCAATCTGCTGTTATTCATGCTGTACCACCGGGATAGATCACTCTGAAATAGAGGGAATGGAATCACCAAGTTAGAATTGCCAGAGAATTACCAAATGGGGGCCTCTGGCATGTGGAGTCAATCTGCTCGGACCAGCACAGTAGCAGGAAGCGTTGCTGTAAAATCCTCTGGTTAATAATGCTGGCACCAAACGCCTGATATTTAAACCGTTAATTTCACTGTTTAAGGATGTATTCTCTGGATGTTCACTGATGCTAGCAGATTAATCGCATTTCTCAGCTTTGTGCTGACTTTTTTGTTAAGATGAATTCGTGAAGGAAAATCTTCCCCTTATTTCTATGTCTCAATATGGGGGATAAGATGGTCATTCAGGTTTGCAATAAAGTCTTATTAGTGGCAATGCAATTATGAGAACTCAAGTCACAATCTGATCTTTCATTATTCTGTCGCGTTCTCCAATTTTAAGCAATGTAGCCCCATACGTTTATGTTTAATTCAGAGTTGGAACGATTGCCATTTTCATCCTTTAACAAAAATCCTGCAATCTCCCTTGCTGACTCAGTCAGCTGAGCCGCATAGATAAGGAAGATCCCGTGTTGAAGCCCTGATTTGTTCTGTTAGCTGATCTAAATTAGGATCGTGGCAGGGCTATGATAGCTAACTAGTACCCAGATTAGGGAAGAGGAAAAAAGTAACAGCCATGGCTCATTTTCAAAACTGGGACTGGTTTTGTTAGAATAGGAGGTTACGCAAGGTGATTTGATAGAGGTGTTTAAAAGGATGGGACAGGGTAGATAGAAATAGACTTTCTAGTGATTGAGGGGCTTAGAACAATGGGCCACAGATGTAAGGCTAAATGTACAAGATTTAGGACAAAGCAGGAGGAACTGCTGTACAAAGGGCTGTGGAATAATCTAGTGGAGTTAGGTGACTGAAGCAGATTCCAAGTCAACATTTCAGAATTGGTTAGATGGATGGTTAGGAAAAGATAATAAAGGGATATGGGAACAGAGCAGTCAGGTGGGTTAGGCACAATGCACATGTGGAGATTAACACCACGGACTAGTTGGTCCGAATGGCCTGTTGAAGTATTGTAATTTCTACATAGTTACAATTTCTGTTACATACAGGATAATTATTATTTACACCATTAGGATGGGGTTTCTCATCAACCGCATGTCAAATGTCAACATGTTTATTGTTGGGGAAGTAAAGGGATATATGGCAGACACTGGACACAGGAATGAAACCTCTGACATGAAGGGCTCTTTAGAATTACTGTACCGTCCGTGCACTCTCACTATCGCTGCACATGTCCTGCAGTTGAGGATCAGAACTGGCCCGAGATCCAGCTTTTTCCTTCACCTTCAGCTCGCTGCTGGATGACAGAGTGTTTGACTTTTTCTTGATGGAGCCATCTGGAAATAAAAGAAGTCAAAAGGCAAATGGAGAACTGCAGACCTGACATAGGAACATTGCGACTTTCACACAGCCTGCCACTCTCACTTACCTTTGCCTGGATTAACGGAACTGCTGTCGTAGCCTCCAAAAGTCTCTGCTCGCCGTGGCAAACCCGACGACCCCAAGCTGTCGTCCAACTGCCAATTTGTGCTGCTGGGCTGAGCAGCAATCAAGCTTTGAAGATTTTCAGCTGGAAGGATGAAAGGTCATGCTGTTTATACAGGGCTTGATTAGAAAGCTCCAAAGAGTCTGTGTGCCCTCACTGGTCAGTCCCGTCTTTCTGAGTAGCATCATCTTGTGCACATGAAAAGAAAGACACTTTTTGCAAATTTTGGCTGCTGGCTTCTTTCCTGGTTTTGTTTGAAAGTTAACATTACTCATTACTAGTATTTGGGAAGGGGGATGGTGTGCAAGATTATACCATCTAACAGAGGGATGAGCTGGTGGTGGTATTACCAATGGGCCTGATAGTATTTTCTTTCGGTAGATTTCCTGAAAGGCAGGCTGCAACTTCCAGAATGAACATATACAAGGGAACATTACTGGGAAAGGGTAGGTTATTCAGCCCCTCTTTCACCATTTAATTAGACCATTGCTGGCATCAGCCAGTCCTCAATCCACACTGCACAGACTAGGCCATTTGAGATTGCACTGGCCTAAAGTCAGACTGCCTCCTTGAGCTGGGTGTTAATCTGTTAATTGTGTATCAATTTGATTATATGCAGATGGAGGGTGCTAATTGGGGTCTTACTTGAGCACTTACAAGCACTCAGTGAGACTTGTGGAGGGTTTGAGTGAGGAGCTACAATTTTGTAAATCCTTTTACTCTGTACAATTAATGTGAAACTGAGTAAAGTCAGGCATTAACTGAGTAAAGTTAGGCTCCATAACAAGCTTTCTGGAGTTTAACAGAGGAAAATTAAAAAAAAAATTCCAGTTAAGCCAATTGAAAACAGATTTCTGAGGACTGTGCATTGAATTAATAGGACAGCAGAGCAGACTTAGTTTGGTTAGTTTCATGGGTGAGATTTAACAGTGAGGTTTTCACCTCCCCCACCCGCTCTAGGTGTCCAAGAGTTTATTAAAAAAGCAAGCCATTCCATTGCCAGCACTCAAGTACAGATCAAGGTGGTCAACAATTAGATGGTCAGTCAGCAGTGCATTCACTGAACTTAGTCAGGGTGACAAGAGGGAACGGCGACAATTGGCTTCAGTGCATTGGGATAAAAAGAGGTCAGGACTTGTTTTGGTTGTGATGTCCCCACAGTTGAATAGTCTAAAACTCTGCCACAGTTTAGACATGGAGAAGTGGCAGAAAATGGCTGTGCCTGAGTGTCTATGTCTTTACAAGGGGAGTGGAGGAAATAGGAAAACCACAGGTGGAATAAACTAAGTGGGGAGCTGGCATTTGACTGTTGTCCTTTATTATTCAGGTACACTAGGTGAGTGGGTTTTCGATAGCAGATACATACTTGCCCTGTAATTACTTCAACCAAAGGACAGAATTTCATGACATAGCCACCTTCATAAAAATCACTGACCTCAGTCTTTCTGCTAGTTCCAAACACAGCTCTAACTCACCTTCTTTCAGCACCTTATTAAGGATGACATCTCCTCGCTGACACTCCAGGTTGTCAGCTCGAAGCAGCACACGTGACCTCCCCGCATCCAAATACCCGTTGACTTCCGCTATATCACTGTAAATATCCAACTTTTCAGCCAGGGTCTGCCTGAGCACTTCGTCTTTTGCGTTCAGACATTCTAAAAACAGGACAGACGAGAACTCTGAGAAGCTGTGACACAAAGCTGTCGATCACTTCACCAGGTTACATAACGCAGGGCATTGCCACAATCCAAAACATGACAGCCAAAGTGACTGACTGCAACTCACCAACTATGATGAGGTCAAAGGCACTGTCTGGTGTAGTACCATGCCACAAAGCCCAGGGTCAATCCCTCAGTATGTGCTAAGTTGGCTGATCTCAGGCAGCGAGTGGGAAGAGTGTTAACAATTCAATTGTGCCTCTGGGCTATAGAAAGGAAAGTTTCCACTCCTGAGCATTTCCCAGTGACTCTCCAGTACAAAATGTACAAACAGTCATCGCGAGGACAGGATTGTATTTGGACGCGGTGCCCTCCACAGTCAAATAACCAGCCAACACGTACTGTTTAGGTTCGCAGATCAAGAGGCAAAGCCTGCCAGTTTCTGTGCACCTCCAATATAGGTCAGAACCTAGGATTCTGGGTGCCTAAAACAGACAATATTCCAAATCCCCACACTAACAGACCTCGCCTGGAGCAAAAACTGCCAACATAAAAACAGTAGTATTTTGTTATCAGAGTCCAGTGGCAGGTTCTCTGATATCATCTTACGTTGGAGCTCGTTTATTCGAGCTGCTCTTCTCTCATCCTGTCGCCGTTCTTCACCGCGAGCTGCCTCCTCTTCTATCGGATACCTGAGGAAAAAGAAAAGCTGTTTAACCGCTGGCATGAAGTCACAGGTCTCATCTGCAGGCAGAGATTCTGATACGGCAGTTTTTGCCTCGGTAAAGAAATAAAAAAAATGCATTTCTATTGCGCCTTTCACAACCAATGAAGTCCTTTTGAAGTGTAGTCACTGTTGTAATGTAGGAAATGCGGCAGCTAATTTACACACAGCAAGATCCCACAAACAGCAATGTGATAAATGACCAGATAATCTGTTATTTAGTGACGTTGGTTATCGGGAACTTGACACAGACTCAACATGTGAGTGAAAGAGGGTGAGGGAGTTCGACACTAAAGGGGCCCAGATCCAGTGGGGGAGCTGTTCAAGGCAGCAACATTAGCAAGTTAACCGTCTAAAGGAAACTCTAAATTACAAATTAAGGTAAAAGTCATGTTTTTAAAATGTATTATTGTGTATGTTCTGGGTGTGGCAGGAGATTAGCGAGGTGGATTGGAAAGGGGTAAGTTGGGCAGACACCTCCATGGGCTGGCATTGCTCTCCAATTAACGGAGTCACTATAATACAAACAATGTTGCCACTTCAGATGGGAAGCTGCACTACCTATCTATTGCATCCCGGATAACTGCCATCCAAGTGTTGCGCTCCTCCTTCGAGTTGGTGTGGATCTCATACATCTCGGGGCCTTCGTCAGAGGCACTGATGAGGAACATTCCTTTCTCTTCATTGGCCACTTCTCTAACGATCAGCTTGTGCAATGAGATGCCAGCTGGCTTCTGGTCCTGAGAAGTTAGATGAGGAGACAGAGTTAGTGAGAGGGTAAAATGACTCAAAACACACAAGATGGCAGCTGTAACGGAAACTTAAACAGGAAAAAAATAATTCCCTTTCCCTCTAATTTTCTGTTCCCTTCAATCTTATGGCGAGCCCCAGATTGCAAAGCAAGTAACTGGCCGCTCGTTGGCCTCCACCAACACCCTTGAGCATGATACTGGGATTGTCCTCTGTGACTCGCTCTCAAGTGGGGCCACTTTAACTGATCACCCAGCTTGTTTCTGTCAAGTGGGCAGGGTTAAAATCAACCTTTTACTGGCTGGGTTTATCGAAAAACAGGTATTTGGGCAAAATATTGAAGGATGGTCAGTATCCATTGGGCCATATCCCAAGCTTGACTGACTCAGCTCCTGCAAGAGAACAGGAAAGAGAGTACATCAGTGCCAACGCCTTGCACTGCACTGCCCATGGCACACATCCTCAGTCCACAAGCAAATATGTAAGTAAGTCCTGTCAATATGCTGTCTTTTTACAACACCTCCCCCCCCACCCCACACTTACCACTGCAGCAAATGAGTATTTCTGGTCCTTTTCCTGAAGTAACAGAATCACATCTGACAAAACGAGGGCCAGAATATCTAAGAAGTGGAACAGAAAAATGGTTAATAAAATACCGATACTCCTTCTGCCCATAAAAACCCAGACAACTTTGCGTTCCAATTCCTCAAACTTAGGACAGATAAAGAAAGATGTTCTAGCATTTCAAACCCTCCACAAGCCCAGGGTCCCGAGAGCATCTTCCAACGTCCCCCTTGGCAAGCTGGAGTACGTGGGCCTCATTTTTAATTTCACTATTCAGTACCTTGTATTAGTCATATTCAACTTCATTTGCTATTAATCTGCCCAGGTGTAAACTGTATTGCAACCTCTTTGTAAGATCTGCCTCCTTTCTTGAGTCTGTGGTGCCCCCTTGCTTGCTGTTATGTCAAAAGTTGACTCATCGTGTAAAGATTGTGGGTTCACGCTGCACTATGAATTTAACCATAACATAGGCAGGAACTAATACTGAGGGAGTGTAGCATTATCGGAGATACTGTCTTTCAGATGAGATATTAACCCCAAACTACCGTTTCCCTATTCAGGAGAACATAAAACACCTTATCGCTCTTGTGACTTGGCAAATATTTATTCCAAATGACCACCAAAAACAGAACATAGAGTCATAACAATGTAGGAGGCCATTTGGCCCATCGATGTCCATGCCTGCTCTCTGGAGAGCAATCCAGTCAGTCTTATTCCTCTGCTCTATTCCCACAGCCCTGCAAGTTTATTTCCCTCAAGTACCTATCCAATTTTGTTTTAAAATCATTACACATCTCCACTTCCAGCATCCTCATAGTTCCAGGTAATTACCTCTTGCTGTGTTAAAAAAAAAAGTTCTTCCTCACATCCCGCCATATCTCTTGCCCAAAACCTGAAATCTGTGACTCCAAGCCCTTACATCAGCTCATGGAATCAGCTTTTCTTCGTCTACTCTGGAACCTTGCTGTGCGCAGAATGGCTGTCACATTTTCCTAGATAATAGGATGTTTGGATGAACAGAGATGGGAAAGCTGATGTATAAATGTAAGTTTGCTCTTTTGTACTTTGCAGAGATTGCATTCACACATCATTTACATTCCAGCAAGGTCTCAGAGTGGCATCCCACTGAGTATTTACCCCCTTTATGACTACCCTCTGTCTCTTCCTGTTAATTACCTAATTAGTGTCTATGTCTTTGATACCTACCAATTTCAGTTTGGAGAAGCCACTCATGCAGTACTTTATCAAAGGCCTTTCGGAAGTCTACATTTTCTGATCAACATTTAACATTAGCAGTTAGCATTGGTATTAAAGTAATGCCACTTGGAAAAACTGGGCTACTATACAATATGGATTTTAAACATTAATTTGGGACCTGCCAGTTATTACTCTTCCATATTATTCTGGTTATTGATTTCAGTAGTTTCCCGATTTTTGAGATCATAAAACGAGGATGGAGTTACCAGGTCAGGTCCAGTCGCCCTATTTGACTGGGCTCTTGTTGCTGTGTTGTACAGGCTGCCTGCCCCGTAATGGACACTTCTTACAGTCAGCTGCCTTTTAACACTTCACTATTTCCTTCTATCTCATGGCAATAAAGGAATTTCTACCTTTTAGTCGTCCAGATGCAGCCTTCCAGCAGACGACTCCTTCGTGCAAAAGTCTCCTCTTTGCTCTCAACATGTCTATTTTTCGGAAAGTATCTCCATTCTTGAGCTTGGCTATCGACTTGATTTCCATCCGATTCACAATTTCCTTCAAACGCCGAGCTTTCTCACACACGTTCACCTTCTCGTCCACCTCCGTTATTGTGTCCTTTATTAGGAGCAATGCCTTGGTCAGCTCTTCATGATCCTCCGAGCCAGCTTCGAAAAACACAAGCGCACTCATCAATTTGACTCAAGACTGTACACTAACAGGAATCTCCATTTGTGGGATGGAAATTCCCATTTATTTACTTCTCTCAGTGTTGCTCAGTAGCCATAATGCCAACCAGTGTGCTGTTTAAGGTTCCCTCCCAGGAATGGTGCACACATTGTACCACAGAGTGATATGATGGGATCTGTGCCTGCGATTCCCCCATGCAGTGAGCTCCTGATTTAAATCACATCACAAAGGACAGACATTCCATGTGTGGAGAGCTGACATTTTCCCATAGGGAGAAAGAAAACAAACACTGTAAGACCCATAGTTCTATTTGGGAGTTTCATTTTAAGGAGGCCTTCTCACTCAAGGTATGAAAGCTGGGATAACCCTGCCTCCTAATGAACCCACTGTGGACCAAGAAAGGAGAATACTGAATCCCAGCTGGGTCAATGTCTCTCAGCTGGACAGCTGTGAATAGAGGGTCAGAGGCACTTGCAGCAACAAGGATCCTGGAAAGGAATGAGTTAAAAGTAGGAAACAGTGCGGTGTTAGTTGATTTTAACAAAATGCAGAGAGGAACAAGAGTCGAAGAATGGAGGGGATTTGAAGCTGATCAGGAACAAGGGAGGAAATCTCAGAGTTGCATTGACTGTAATGGTGCCTACAAGAGAAAGAGAAAGACAAGGAAAGTTGTAATGTAGAAAGAGGGTTTGGATCATTGAGGTGTTTTGCACAAATAGTAAAAAGTCAATATATTGCAGTTCCACAATGAGCACTGTCTCATCTTACTTGCTTTTTGAAATGCAGAGCAAAACAATACAATCTTCTCTATAAAGCAGCTGAGTGACTGCTTCGACACACTTTCATACCTTCAGTATTCTGAATAAGCCTCTCCACCAGCACAGGGTACTTAGTTATACGTTGAGTGACCAGTAAAATGCATTCCTGCACTCCAAGACGCCTCACCACGGAGAAATTATTTAATTTCTGGAAAAGAAGAAATGTGATAGCTTTTAAAAAGGCACGTCTCACTGTATGATTTTTCCAGGGTGGGAAACAGGTTGTGCAGTAGGTTAGATGCTCCCTGCTGCTACTTGTGTCTCCCTGCAGAGTACTCACCTTGATCAGGTTCTGGAACTTCTTGTTCTGCTGGTACATTTCTTTGTAATAATTCACTGCCTCGTTGTGCTGACCGCAGAAATCCCCATACTGGGTCTTCATTTCCTCTCCATATTCACCTGAAAACTGAGGCAAAATACATTTGTAAACACCCCAAAAAATTACTTCACAAGATTACTTTAAAAAAACTTCTTTATAATCTGTCTTTTGTTTAAAAAAGTGAATTTTTGACAAAGAATGACACTGATGGGGAATTGGACATTTTTCTCTTCCAGAGACTCGGCTTGGGTTAGGTAGAGTAAACCTACCCCTACACAGTCCCAAACACTCCCAGGGCAGGCGCAGCACAGGGGTCAGATACGGAGTAAATCTTCCCCTACACAGTCCCAAACACTCCCAGGGCAGGTACAGCACGGAGCATGCGGTGTCTGCCGGCACGCTTGAGGCCTTCCGCGACCGGTGGGCACCGCAGGGACTGGAGTGCATCGTCGATGCCGAGAATGGCATTTTAATTTGAGTTTTTGTTTATTTATCTGTTTTTAATAAAGTTATTTTTAAAATGTAAATATGTATATAAAGGGGGCCTGAGGAATAAAGGCCCCCTCGACATGAAAAAATATAAAGGGGGGCTGGGGTATAAAGGCCACCTTGGAAAAAAAAAGAAAAACGGGGTTAGATACAAAAAAAAACAGGTTAGAACAGAGTCCAGCTCCCTCTATACAGTCCATACAAACACACCCAGGGCAGGTACAGCACAAAATTGATTGAGTAAGGCTCCCTCTACACTAGCCCAACAATGTGACTTAGCTACCAGTTATGCTCCCACTACTACAGCAGTGTGACACTTCCCTATTTACTGCATCAGACAATGTGGAGCCTTTCTCAAGTGAGAATGAAGATTCAGTGCAAAATTAGCTCCTTGCAACACCTGTTACTTCAAATAAGAGGCATGAAACCAAAACTCAAAGCTGCGATGCAGAATTTATTTTCGCAATTTGATGAGTTAAAGGCCTTTAGTGGGTCTACTCCCAGGTGCCCAATGGCAGCGTTCACAGATTAACAGAATTTGCACACACAATGCAGTATACAAGGAGCTCCCAGAAGGGTCTACGACAATCCCGAGAAGAGGGGTACGGGCATGGCGGTTTAAGTCTAAGGACAGGATTGGGTTCATTGACCATTGCTCCAGTTCCCCCATTATTAGTGAGCCTGCCAACATTCACCATCAGGGACATCCCCCAATGCTATTCATTACTGTAAATGTCATGTGGCAGGGAATTGTTCAAAGGTTTAGTTACAGGCAGAGTGTTTGTTCGGCAATAATAATGGACCAAATGTCCGTGTTTGGCATCAGTATTAAGCTGTACTGAGCCAGGACTGGTACTCAACTGTACCGTTAGCAACTGTGTTGCACATAAACTTCTTGCAAAACTCCAAGGAGTCTACTAGCTGTCCAGCCACAAAATACTTTACGACTCAATAAAAGATACTGCTGTATTAACAGTATTGAACAGTGCCAAGAGACTGATTTGCTCTGTTTCATTAACTCTCTTTACCCACCCCATTTTCTCCTCTCCTGGAGGCACTGCCTCACACTAGGGTACACTTTCAAGGGGAATAGCAGTTCTCTGCTGCCCTCCTACCTGTGCTCTTAAGAGTGAATTTCAGCAGGTTATTGAAACATGGGGAGGGGTGCATTATCAGCATCCTACAGTGTCCTGCCATGCATGCTGTGGCAGGGAGGGGTGAAGGGATCGGCAGCATGAAGTATTGCTGACTTTTTCTCTCCCTAACACAGGGGCGTTGAATGACTTTAAAAAAAAAACATCTTTCAAGGCCTCAGGGCATCCCAAAGCACTTTACAATCAACCAAGTGTGGTCACTGTTGTAACGTTGAGGCCAATCGTAGCACCCCTACCATCTGAGGCTGTTAACAATACAGATCAGTGAATTAAATGCCTTCATGAAGTAATAATTTACTGAATGCACCTTGGGAAAAACACAAATAGCAGCTGCCCAACTAACAGTAGAAGGTTTCCGCCTCCACTACCACACTCACAACCAGAAATTAAATGACCAAGTTAAAGAACCAAAAAATTCATCCCATTTACTAACACACATCACTTGACACATGATATATGTGCACTCTGAATGCTGTTAACTACAGCTTCCTTTGGGAGCGTCAAAAAAAATGTTTATTTAAGTCTGCACTATACAAATAGACACCAATAACCTGGTTCACTTCACGCTGCAGAATGGAAAGGACTTGATGTTTCCTGAGATAAGAACAAGGAGGGAGGTAATGGCAGGCTTCTTTTACAAGGCACTAAATTTATATCATGGGACAAGGGCACCACTGTAAACTGCTCCAGTTCCGCTGCTGCGTACAACGTTAAGTGTATCTTGCTGAAAAATTACCTGCCTTATAATCATCCCCAATTCCTATTATTTGCACAAAGCAACTGAAGCCCCAAGAGATTAAGGTACTTTAATCATGCACAGTATCAAAATATCAGCCCTCTAGCTCTTCATTCATTCTTTCTGCCAGTGACCGCTTGTCGGGTATTCAACCTTGGGAGTCATCACTACAGTGTCCACAGGTGGAGAATTCCTGGGAGAAGTCACAGGCAAGCAATCAGAATCAGCCAATTTCCCCACGCCTCTGGCCCAGGGGCACGGAGGCAAACTGTAATGGTTCTTTCAGTCTCCCTCAGCTAACTCAGTGTGAACTGAATAAAGGTCACACCTTTGACCCCTACCTGTTGTATGAGGATATCTCCAATTCTCTGGATGAGGTAATTCTGTTCACTCCCTTCCTCTAAGGATTCTTTCCTCCTCTCCTTCAGCCGGGAGAAGAAGACTCTGTGGATTTCCAGTAACTGGTGCAAGCAGGGAAAGATTCTGCCGACATCCCCGTCACTAAACTGAAGCTCCTCCTTTAGTCCCCGATCATACACGTGCAGCATGATTTTCAGAGTTCGGAGGTGGTGCATCTCTGTCTGCATCAGCTCTAGGGAAAGAGTTTTTTAAAAAAAAGTTAGAAGGTGGGGAAGTGATTTATCATAAAACATTATAGGGCAGTTGTGGGGCAAAAAATGGGGCAAGTCATTTTATTCAGCAATGGGTTTTTACCCACCTGGTGTTCTTCCTCTCTTGCTTTCTGCCCATCTAACCTTGCTCATACAGTCAAGAACTCTGCTCTACCCAGTGCTGTTTAAAGTTAGAGTCCAAAGTAGTATCTCTCACAAGTGCAGTGGAAGAGTGCGTGTGTTCAATATGTCAGAGGAGCCCTTATTGTAACTGTGCAGATGTACTGGTCGGATGGAAACTTTGCGCGTTGTGAGGGATCACAAGCATTAGTTTAATGTTACAGCTCCAATGATGGAATTTAATGCACACTATAGCCAATGTGGAACTGAACCATGCACATGTTGTGGATCCAAATCAGTTTCTGGTCTATGCTGAGTTAGCCGATCTCAGCTGGGGAAGGAGGTGGGTGGTTGGGGGGAGGGGGGGGTTGGGGTGCGGGGAGGAGGTGCTCAGGACATTGGTGAGGGAGTGGCAACAAAGATGCTAGAATTGGCCTCTGTTCCTTAGAGGTGGTGAGGGGTGGTGGGGTGGGACGGTTGGTTGTCACGGTGTCAGATCTCTGTCTAGGGACTTCAGCTAGAATAGGCATGGGTACTGACATCAGGTGAGGACAGGGTCAAACTTGACTATGATAACAGGCAATTTTGTTACCAAAGTTAACACTGTTCAAGATCACACATGAAAGCTGGTCAGGTATGTGAAGGTGGGGTGCTTCATATCTGTGGAACTGTAGTGCAACAAGAGTCAGCACTTTCAGGAGAGAAACCTGTGGCAAAAGCACAATCATCAGCTGCATTGAAAATCTCTGCACATTGGGGTGATTTTATGAAAGCACGCACCCAGCCCCAGCCAGAGACAGAAATTACACCGAGCCTCGATCATAGCCCAGCCCAATAATTTTAATTAAAGTAAACCACCAGGTGCTTGTATGCAAAATCCAGAAAAATACACCAGGCGGGAGGTGCTCCACATTGGGAGCGAGAGATCGTTAAACTTACCGTGCTGTTAAAAAAGTGGTCCCACGTGAGGTGTGATAGTCACAACTCACCGAGTCACTGTGACTCAGAATTGAGGCATGCTGGCTTCCTCACTGGATTCTGAGCACACTCTCAAACTCACTGAATATCAACAAGGCTGACTGACATAGAGAGAGCACGAACTAAAAAGAGGCAGTGACTAATGGACAATTTGCTCACCATAAATCACATCCTGCCTTTTGATGATTTCTTTGCTCTGCTTCTTTGCATACACCTGGTCCACTGCAAGACTCCATGATTCAGCCTCAAAGTCCTGACCGTCTGCCTCCAACTCCGCCTTTAGAGAGGCATAAATGGTATCTGAAACAGCACAGAGGAGAAAGAATGGGTTAGCAACGTTATCTTCCTTTACCTCACAGCAATTTCAAGGAGAACATGCTGCTGCTCTGTAACCAGTTATGAGCAAGTGACCCCCATCGTCCAGCTCTGAGGACTGGGGCTCCAAGGACATAGTGGGGTTCCTGACCTCCCCAACACATTGGAGTCAACAACGCACAGCCTCATCAGTAGAACCTTCAGTAGCCTCAATCAAGTCTCCCTCTGCCCCATTTCCCAGCTCCTGTCCTCTACCCTTCTGATTTTTTAAAATAAAAACATGACTTGTGCAATCAAGGTATTTTTTGGAGGTTCCATCAAAAATGAAATGTCACCAAATGGAAGCGCAGATCACAAGAGGTTAGAGATCTTTCTCCAAGCCTTGTGCACCCCATGGCGGCAGCAGCTTTACACAACTGTTGCTGTACTGCACAGGTGAGACGCATCAAACCCTCCCTCATCAGCACAGCGGGTCCCCTCACCTTCTACCACAAGGGACTCAGTGGATAACGAAGCCAGACTTGGGGATTCCTCGGCGTATGTTTTGTTTTTTGGGATTCCGTTCTCCAACTCCTGCTCCATCTCCCCTGCAGTTATTCTAGACCATGAAAAACAAACATGTACACATGTTAAAACTTGATAGCTAAATGGCCAGGTGATTCAGTAGACTAAGGCACAAATTCTGTTCACCTCTGGAACTAAATAAGGCCTGAAGGTATCATGACTCAGCTGGCCAAAATGATCCAAGTGAAATTTGTTTAGTAGTGTCAATCCACAGTGCCTATTTCTTTTTAAATTTAAAGGTTTATTTTTGATACTGATTTTACTGTCATATCCTTGCTATTTTGGTGTCACTAATTAGAAACACTTCTCTGCCTGTTCTATAGGCAATCTTAAATGGATCAAATTAGATTCCTTCCTGTAATTCATTCAGAGTTATGTTATTTTATGTTTAAACCATCCAAACTCCTCAATTAGATTCCAGCCTGTAACTCATTCCTGGGATCAGATATTCTCAGTGGGGTGGATTTGAGGGATTTAGCTGCTATCACTGTGTGGCCCCTGGTTTCGAGGTGGAGGGGTTGCAGGACTGGTGAAGTGACAATGAGGTTCAGTGGAGAGGCCATGACAGGCACTAAACATTTCCAAATAATTTAACTATATGGAAGTTATAGTTCCCAAGACTGCAGGAACATTCTTAATAAACTGGATACAATGCATTGCTGAATACCTGGGGCTTCGCCATTGTCGGTATTTTCTAAGTGTATTAAGTCGTACTAACCCGTGAATGGTGAGGCTGTTAGCACTGGTTGAAGACGGTTGAGAAGGTCGCCTTGGTGGAATGGTCATGCCGATACTCCGCACAGCGCCAGGCGTGCCATCCGTGACCAGCAGTAAGCACCGCGGTTGCTCCTTCACCGAAGATGCTACTAAGAGAATGTTAGGTGTCAGAAAGCAAGTCCATCCCTGTTCCCTTTCCATCCCGCCAGCCCTGTCGCTTCTGTGCCGTGGTCCTCGAACCCTGCCCCCTCTCCTCCAGCTCTGTTCTTCTCCACCCTGCCTGCTTCAGCTCTGCACCCTCTTTGCCCCCCCTCCATCTGTCCCTTCTCCACCTCCACTTCATGCACAGATTAGAGCAGGTTCTGTTCTGCCAGTCAGCTCTTTATGTTTGAGCATTCATCCGTGAATGGGGAAAGGTGGAAATTAAGAAGTGGCCGTGTTGTACTGTTAATTACTCCCACTCCTCCAAGTGCTTCTGCAGGGCACAGAAAGACTCACATTTACACAACTTATCAGACCTTTCAAAAATCTCAAAGTGCTTCATCCACAGACAAACTAATCTCAGCTGCCTCTCCAGTGCAGTGCTGAGGGAATGTTGGATGCGATAATACATTAAACTAAAGTCCCTCCTGCCCGTTTCCGTGACTTTTGTGGACATTAAAGGTCTCAAAGCTATATTCAAAGTGAAGCAGGATCTGGAGTTCAGCTGATTTAAAATCACTCCTCCAACAAGATCAAGCCTGGTTGTGAAACCATCGGTGGTGGAACAGCCATTGACACTCACCATCTGGGATTCCATATTAAAAATGGCCATTCAGGTGGGTATTCGAGGACAAAAGACACTCATGGAACTGCACCTAAACAGGAAGTAGCACCTTCAGGAAGGGGTGGTGGGGAGGAGAAACCCTCTTGCACCCAGTTTCAAATCGAGCCATGGGATGCAAGTGTCCTGTCTGTTGACTGTAAGCCCTCACAGCTCAGTTCCTAGTGGGCACGGTTCCATGGCACAAAACTACCCCTAAATTTGGCGCTGGCCAATAATCTCGCCCTGGGGACCGTATGATGGCTCCTGAGACATGAGAAAACACCCACTTTTGCAGTAAAGGGTGCTCTTCTACAATAGGGACTGAGACACATTGTTTGGACAGACTGAAGGGAGCTTTGCTCCATGTTTAAACCCATGTCTGTATGTGACCTACAAGCATTTGTTGTTGCTACAGAGTGCCTGAAATTGAAGAGAATAAACATTACCTAGATAGGCAAAAACAACTCCTTCCTTACCTTTTGGTGCATTAATCACATGGGGCAATACAACCTGAGGCTCTCAAGTCAAAATGTATTGTACTCCTTTAATCAGTACTGCCTGACAGCTGTGAGGCTGCAATCCCATGTCCATTAATACTGCAGCCTCTGATGCCTTAAAGAGCAGAATGACCTGGATAGTACAATCTGACCCCCTGAGAAGTGAGAGTGATGCACATTTTGGCAATTTTAGAAACTCAGCCTTAACTCAGACAACGTTCTCAATTTAAGACAAAACACAGGAAAATTCGAAAAAGAATTAAGATACTGTCCCTTCAAATTAGCCCATCTCAGCTTGTACATCCTTTATTTTGCAACTGTGCACTTCAAACTTGATAAAGCACTAGGACACAGGACAGGAAAGGTTCTGTGTAAATGCAAGTATTAAACTTAATAGTGGCTCTCCCATTGCATAGCCCACAGACAGTCTGGATGAAATGAACACCCCTCAGAGTCCATGAGTGACACTGCTGCTGTAGCTATGAGGATCTGCAACTCCCGGAACGTAAAGTCCCATTTTGTGGTTAAGAAGTGGGCAGCTGCAGACATGACAGAATGATGTCCAAATAAGGAGTTGTTAGAGACATAGAAAATTTGATAGATTACAGATTTTAAACCATCTCTCCAAACTGCTGTATTATGTGGAACATGCCACAAATGCAAATACAAATCAGGGCAAGTGTTTTTCCAAAATAAAGTTTGCTTGTGCCTGCAAAGCTTCGAAGTTAGAAAAAAAGCACTCAATAATAAGATCTAAGTTTCGCTCCTCCGCTCTGAAAAGTGGGGGTGCTGAATTATGCTGTAGTCCAGCTCCAAGAGGGATCCCAGCCCCCAGACCCTCGGCCATCAGGAGTCAAACATTGAACAGCGCCACAAAAGACTAAGAAGATCTCAAGTCCAAGCCCAACACTAAGCTCAGTTAAGCTTAGCACAGCCAGGGTGGAGAAGAGGGTGCTACAAAAGTGCTTTAGTCTCCCTGAGCTAGGGAGAGTTGCGGCCAATTTGTTCGAAAAAGGGTGTAAAAATAAGGCCAGCAACTACAGGCCCGTCAGTTTAACTTCAGTGGTGGAGAAACGTCTAGAAAAAAAATTCGGGACAAAATTAATCGTCACATGGACAAACGCGGGTTAATTAAGGAAAGCCAGCATGGATTTCTTAAGGGAAAATCAGAGAGGATTGATGAGGGCAATGCTGTTGATGTGGTGTACATGGACTTTCAAAAGGCATTTGATACAGTGCCACACAACAGACTTGTGAGCAAACTTGTAGCTCATGGAATAAAAAGGGATGGTAGCAACATGGATACAGAATTGGCTGAGTGACAGGAAACAAAGATTAGTGGTTAATGGATGTTTTTCAGGCTGGAGGAAGGTTTGTAGTGAAGCTCCCCAGAGGTCAGAGTTGGGACTCTAATATATTACTGACCTAGACCTTGGTGTACAGGGCACAATTCCAAAACTTGCCAATGATACAAAATTTGGAAGCATTGTGAACTGTGAGGAGGATAGTGCAGAACAGTTAAAGAGAATATCAAATTTAAAGAAAAAGCCCATAATTGCACAAAGATGGGAGGCAGGTCAGAAGATTGGACAGAATATAAAAAACAGCAAAGAATGATTAAAAGATCGATAAGGAAGGTAAAATTAGAGTACAAGAGAAAGCTAGCTTGAAATATAAAGATAGATAGTAAGTGTTTCTATAGATATTTAAAAAAAGAGAGTTAACAAAGTGAGGGTTGGACCTATAGAAAGTGAGTTTGGGGAATTAATAATGCATAAGGAGATGGCTGATGAATTGAACAGATATTTTGCATCGGTCTTCACTATTGAAGATATAAGTAACATCCCAGTATTAGCTTTAAGTCAGGAAATGGACGGGAGGGAGGAACTCAAGATAATTACAATCACCAGGGAAGTGGAACTAAACAAACTGTTGGAGCTGTGGGCAGACAAGTCCCCAGGTCCTGATGGACTTCATCCTAGGGTGTTAAAAGAAGTGGCTAGTGAATTAGTTGATGCGTTAGTTTTAATTGTCTAACAGTCCCTAGATTCGGGGAAAGTTCTGTTAGATTGGAAAATAGCAAATGTAACTCCTTTATTTAAAAAGGGAGGGAGACAGAAAGCAGGAAACTACAGGCCAGTTAGCTTAACATCTGTCTTAGGGAAAATGTTAGAAGCTATTAAAGATGTTATAGCAGGGCATTTAGAAAAATTCAAGGTAATCAGGCAGAGACAACATGGTTTTGTGAAAGGGAAATCATGTTTAACAATTTATTGGAGTTCTTTGAGGGAGTTACATGTGCTGTGGATGAAGGGGAACCAGTGGATGTATTTTACTTAGATTTCCAGAAGGCATTTGATAAGGTGCCACATCAAAGCTTATTGCAGAAAATAAAAGCTCATGGTGTAGGGGGTAACATATTGGCATGGATAGAAGATTGGCTAGCTAACAGGAAACAGAGTAGGCATAAATGGGTCATTTTCTGGTTGCAACGAGTGGTGTGCCACATGGATCTGTGCTGGGGACTCTACATTTTACAATTTATATAAATGACTTGGATGAAAGGACCGAAGGTATGGTTGCTAAATTTGCTGATGACACAAAGGTAGGAAAGTAACTTGTGAAGAGGACATAAGGGGGCTACAAAGGGATAGAGATAGGTTAAGTGAGTGGGCAAAGACTTGGCAAATGGAGTATGATGTGGGAAAGTGTCCACTTTGGCAGGAAGAATAAAAAAGAAGCATATTATCTAAATGGTGAGAGATTGCAGAGCTCGGAGATGCAGAGAGATCTGGGTGGCTGAGTGCATGAATCGCAAAAGGTTAGTATGCAAGTACAGCACATAATTAGAAAAGCTAATAGAATGTTATTGTTTATCATGAGGGGAATTGAATACAAAAGTAGGGAGATTATGCTTCAGCTATACAGGGCATTGGTAAGACCACATCTGGAGTACAGTGTACAGTACTAGTCTCCTTATTTAAGGAAGGAGGATGTAAATGCGTTGGAGGCAGTACAGAGAAGGTTTACCAGACTACTACCTGGAATGGGCAGGCTGTCTTACGAGGAAAGATTGGACAGGTTAGCCTTGTATCCACTGGAATTTAGAAGAGTAAGAGGCAACTTGATTGAAACATATAAGATCCTGAAGGGTCGTGATAGGGTGGATGTGGAAAGGTTTCCCCTTGTGGGAGAATCTAGAACTATGGGTCACTGTTTAAAAATAAGGGGTCGTCTATTTAAGACAAAGATGAGGAGACATTTTTTCTGAGGTTTGAGTGTCTTTGGAATTCTCTTCCTCAAAAGGCAGTGGAAGCAGAGTCTTTGAATATTTTTAAGGCAGAGGTAGATAGATTCTTGATGAGCAAGGGGTGAAAAGTTATCAGAGGTAGGTGGAAATGTGGAGTAATCAGTTCAGCCATTAACTTATTGAATGGCGGAACAGGCTCGAACGGCCAAGTGGCCCACTTCTGCTCCTAATTCGTATGTTCAAATGTATGTTCGTATGCAATTCCAAAAGGACATAGACAAGTTAGCAGAATGGGTAGACAGGTGGCAGATGAAATTCATTGCAGAGAAATGTGACGTGATTCATTTTGGTAGGAAGAACATGGAAAGACAATATAAAATAAAGGGTCCAATTCTAAAGGGGTGTCGGAGCACAGGGATCTTGGCGTATATGTGCATAAGTCATTGAAGGCAGCAGGACAGGTTGAGAGAGCAGTTAATAAAGCATACAGTATCCTGGGCTTTATTAATAGTGGCAGAGTACAAGAGCAAGGCATTTATGTTGAACTTATATAAGACACTAGTTCGGCCTCAGCTGGAGTATTGTGTCCAGTTCTGAGCACTGCACTTTAGCAAAGAAGATGTGAGGGCATTGGAGAGAGTACAGAAAAGATTCATGGGAATGGTTCCAGGGATGAGAAACTTCAGTTATGAAGAAGTAGTTAGGGCTGTTTTCCTTGAAGAGAAGGCTGAGAGGTGATTTGATAGAGGTATTCAAAATCATGAGGGGTCTGGACAGAGTAGATAGAGCGAAACTGTTCCCATTCTTGAAAGATCGAGAATGATCGGGCACAGATTTAAAGGATTTGGTAAGAGAAGCAAAAGTGACATGAGGAAAAACTTTTTCACACAGCGAGTGAAGGAGGTCTGGAATACACAGCCTGAGTGTGTGGTGGAGGCAGGTTCAATTGAAGCATTCAAAAGGGAATTAGACTGTAATATGAAAAGGAAGAATGTGCAGGGTTACAGGGAGAAGGCAGGGGAATGGAATTGAGTGAACTGTTCTTTCATAGAGAGCCCGTGCGGACACGATGAGCCGAATGGCCCCTTCTACACCAACAAATCTGTGATTCCATGTTTAGCCCGCAACAAAGTTCATGAAAAAAAAAGATTTGGCCATTACTGCAGTCTTGTCGCAGGAGTTTGCTGTGCACAAATTGGCTCCCGCTTTTCCTGTATTACAACAGTAACTACATTGGCTGTAAAGCGCTTTGGGATGACCTGAGGTTGTGCAAGGCACTATATAAATGAAAGTCTTTCTTTTCTGCTTACATAAGACGGACTATATGGGAAAGTTACAAGATGACACCTGGTGATTGTGGACCTATACCACATTAGGGCAGGACAGAAATTTGGAGACTGAAAAGATTTCAGAGTCACTTTAGGGGCGGGGGGGGGGGGGGGTTTGGTGGTGGCAGAAGGCGGGAAGCCATTCTTTCCTTGACTTATTCTGGTCTCCCCGGACTACAAAGGGTTAAAAGTACTCTCTGCCCACTGCCTGCCAACACACTGTCTTAGTGCAGCGGTGAAAAATGACCACTTGAGTGAGGCACTGATGGGCTGCTGACATCTTTGGAACCATATCCAATATATAAATGATCCGGCGAGGCAGTCAGAAGAACGGTCTGCAAGTTCACACGATACAAGGATTTAGGCTGGTATGAAGCCCTTAGATGAGAAAAATAGATTGCAGGCAGAACTAGACGTGATGGAGAAATGAGGTTGTATCACAGCATTTAATATAGATAAGGAAAGAAAAATGCACTATAGGGGATAACTCCAAGTATGTGTACGCTATGCAGCAATGTATGCTCAACATTTCTGAGTGAAAGCAGGGCCTGTAGTTTATAAGTGCACAAGTCACCAAAGATCCAGGACCAGTGCTGTGAGGCTACTGCAAAAGCAAATAATGTGTTAGGATGTATTTATAGGATGATTTAAAGGCAAAAGAAGAAATTATGCTGTCCAAGATCTTGGTCAGATACATTTTGAATACTGGATCTTGTTTTGATCACCTCTCATCGTGGGTGATATAGACCATGGAAAAGAGCCACTCGAGATTGATAACTAGTTAAAGGCCTTCAGTTAACTGCCTTCAATCCCCACCACAAACTCCATTCCCAAGTGACTGACTACATCCCTCTCCCTAGCAACTGAGACTGATCCAGAGAGTTTGCAACTTTAGATTCATTTTGGATCCAGAGATGAGATTCCAACCACATGTCCAGACCATCACAAAGACGACCTAATTTCACTTGCATAACATCGCCTGATTCCACCCTTGCTTCAGCTCATCTGATGGTGAAATCTGCATTCATGCCTATGTTACCTCTAGACTTGACTATCCCAACACAGTTGTTGGCCAGGGGCTGCAAGAAGTACAGAATCTGTTACAAACTGCTGGATAGTTCATGAACTAAAGTAACCTGAGCTCAGACACTGGCATGTGCTGGTAAAAACCAGTTTGAACGAATTAATTTATGTGACAAGATAAGGGAGAGATCACAGGAATAGAGCCTTATTTGGACACGGTGAAACACCGGGGTCTTTGGGCCTGGGCCAATAAGGAGAAGGTATGAACAAGGTGAGCAGGCCTAAACCAACCGGAAAGAAACAGCACAGCTCAAAGAGATAAGAAAGAGAATAAGTATGGCGAATCTCAGGCATAGAGCCAGCGAGAAACTCCGGAGACCAACCATCGCAGAAGTGCAAGACACTGCGTGAGCAATGAGACGACGACGTAAAAGAGAGAGAGAATGGAACGCCTGGCCAGCGTCAGCTCTCCCCTTTTTCGGGTATTATCCTTTGTTTTCTGTGACTAGGTCAGGGAAAGGTCAGAGGAACCTAGTGGGTGTGCTCATCGATTCTAGCTAGCTTTGTTATTAACTGTATAACCCAGTTTGAGTTGCATGCTTTTGTCTAACCAAGTGTATAAGCCTTATTCTTACATTGTACAACAACGTGAATAAAGTAAATTGATAGTTAAAGAAAGGACTGAGTTTCCTCCTCTTTGTACTAAGCCATTAACTGTAGCCGGTGGATTAGGTGGAGGGTGGCTCTCCTGTAACCCCGATATCCCAAACACCCATCCTGAATTAAGAGGACTTAGTCCCACGTGACGGCCAGGATCAAGTGGGTGAAGGGGATAAAGGGGCCAAGGGGGAGTTGACTCCGAGCCACGGTATACACAGTCCTGCGCTCACTGACCTATACTAGTTCCCACTTAACACCTCGATTTTAAAATTTGTATCCTTGTTTTCAAATGCCTCCATGGCCTCATCCCTCCCTATTTATAATCTCTTCCAGCTCCCCAACCAGAGAGCTATCTACATTGTCTAATTCTGGCCTCTGGAGCATCCCTGATTTTCACTGCTCCATCGTTGGCCGTGTCATCAGCTGCCTGGGCCCCAAGATCTGGAATTTCCTCCCCAAACCTCTCTGCCTCTTTCTTCTTTTAAAATTCTCCTTAAAACCTAACTCTTTGACCAAGCTTTTGTTCATCTGCCCTAATAACTCCTTTTGTGGCTTGGTGTCATGTTTTGTTTTATAATGCTCCTGTGAAGCATCTTCGGACATTTTACTCTTTTAAAGGTGCTTTATAAATACAAGTTGTTGTTACCAGGACAGGCTAAGAGAACTGGGGTGTTTTGCTCTAGAAAAGATGATGTCATGATAGAGGTCTTTAACATACTGCAAGGTTTAGCCTCACTTCAAGTGGACAGACTGTATGAAGGGGATAGGTTAGGGGATGCGATTATTAAGTTACACAGGCATGGAAGTAGGTTAGGTGCCATGAAAAACCAAGAGAATTATGACCTCTGGAATAAGTTGCTTACACGTACAGCGAGCGTGGATTGGCTACAACCTTCACGAGTTCGAGAGTGGCCGATATAACTGAACATAGAAAGTGGGTGGGTACTAAAGGGATGTGCCATGCAGTCACTGTGGCCCCCTGGAACTTGCTTCATTGCTTTTGGAGTTTGGAGAGGAATTGCCAGATTTTTTCCCTTAAACGAATCAATGCTTTTTTTTTTTTGCAGCCTCAGTAGATTGTATGGCTTTATACAGAGGCAAGGGCAGTGGGGGAAAACAGATGTTACGTGAAAGTTACCCCAGGCTGGTATAGGACAGGCTAGATGGAGCAGCTGCCCTTCACCTGTCCTTTATCATATGCTTGCACGAGATGTGGGAAGAACAGTACGGAGATTAAAAACAATCATCTCCCTCATTACACGAATATAACATGATAAAGAACTTACTGTGTTGGGCAGTGCTCTGTGGACTTCCAGTACACTTCTGCTGGGAATCCTTCTGCTGCGGAAACAACGAATAAACTGCTGACTATATATCGCATCAATTTACCAAATTCCAACACCCTGGAGTGTCTGCTGGGTCATTCGATTTCTGCATTTGTTAACTTTCTAGTTCATCATCACTGTTACCATAGACTAGTGAATGTTTTTTCGAACAATAGCACGGTTTTCTATGGGGAGCTGGCACAATCTTTTGGAAATGAGAACATAGGTCCACACGAGTGTTTTATTATTAACATTTACTGGGCCACTCCAAGAGTGTTACATTTACTGGGGATCTCTGGAAGCATGTTAATACTTACTTTTTTTTTACTATTTAATAAGACTGCGCCTCATATAGAAAAGTTTGAAAACATGACGGAGAAGTTTTAATATAATGAAGGATTTTAATAGAATGAATGCAAAAACTTTCCTGTTGCTGAAGAGATAGGGATGAAGGGTAATCAATTTAAATTTATCATAGAGTGAGGTAAGTTTATAAGAGAAATTTCTTTATGCAGAGTTGTTTGAGCATGGAATACTTTGCTACAGACAGTAGTTCAGGCACAGACCATTGCATTATTCTAATGGAAATATTTGAAGCAGAAAACACAGGAATACAAGGACAGAGCAGGGCAGAGAGATTTATTTTGGATTATTTTAGCAAAGGGCTGGCACTAGCTTGATGGGCCAAATGACCCCTCCTGTGGCGAAAACGGCTATGGCTTAAATGATAAGCTGAGGGGATGCTCAAGGGCAACAGCAGTGCTGGGACCTGTGCACTGTTAAACATTCTGCACTGCAATAATTGTTGTCAGCTCACAGGTCTATGAATATCCACACTACATTGGAACATGGAAAAGGAAATTTATGGGATCACTTTACAGTTGGCAGGTCCACCAAATATTGACATTCAAAAGACTGCAATTTAGCATATATACAGCTGTGTGCACACAGAAGTGTGTTCAGAAGGAAAAGCAGCAAGTAATGCTGCACTTAGTTGCAAATGCCTCAGCTGCAATCTGTACTTGAGGTAACGAATTTCAGGCTCAGCAACGGATGGCTGGGGGCTACAAATGGTTTAATTTGCCCTGGTTGAGGCAAGGAGGGCAGAGGGACAATATAAAAATCAACCATGGATCTTACAAATGTGCATTACTTGATTGACCAAAGATCGGATAAGAAATGCAGATGATTGTGATGTACACCACAGTGGAACAACTCTCACTTTCAATGGCTAGGTTGATGCATGCAGATTGACTAATTTGACAAAGTACAGGGACTTGCTTCCTCTCGTACCCATCCTCCCCACCTCCATCAAACCTTGGAACCAGACTCCAGCCCCACAACAGCCCTCCACCCACCAAAACCATGAAACTTTACCCCAGCTTGAATCAGCCCCACAACAGAAAGTGAGTTTAAAAAAGTATAAGTGAAACCTCCCTGCTCTCCTAGCAACTGTAAATGAAGTGTTTCTCTTCAAGATACTTGCCCAATTTGACCTCGAGACCTAAATTACTTCTCCCATCCCTGGCCACCCCCTCCATACAGCTTTCCTTAATAAGTTGTTCCAAAAACCTACCACTATTGCAAGTGATTTCATGCAAGACTGAGGGGATTAAAGTCTCTTCTCCTTGCTAACTCTAGAGTCCTGAACAGAATAAACCTCGGTCAGTCCTAACCCATATCCTACTGGATTTCAACCTACACCACAAGCCTCCCTAGAATTCTGCACCAGTTGGCAAACTCGCAGAGAAAGGCTGGTGTGAAAGAGGAATGTTATCACAGTGCTCGAGTACAGACTGCTGCACTGGAGGTTAGGGATAAAGCGTGCCAGTGGGAGCTTTACTCTGCATTGAACCTGCAGAAGGTTCTGACCTGGGGTGCTTGATGTCATCCTGATGAGCATCACAAAGTTGACCTGGGTTGAATTGGCTGGAGCTGGGTGAGATCTCCTCTGGACTGTGGAAACCACTTCAAATCTCTCAGCACTATGTCGAGCATTTAAGCTTTTGAACATTAGCAGACTTAATCTAAAGCAACAGCTGTGTGTGTCTGCGGGTGTGTTGGTTTATGTGTGTATTTAAGTACAGCGCGTGATTGAAGTTGAAAGGGAGAGGAGAGAGAGGAAAAAAATCAGATAATGACTGTAATCAGAGGGTTTTAAGTGCATGTAAATAAATGGACTGTGCTCCAAGTACTGCTGTAGCTCCAGGGCCATCCTGTAGCATTTTAAAATCTTTACAGTGCTCGGCTAATCTGAATTATGGAGGCATTACACTGATCAGATGTTTGCCTTGAAGTGAATGTGTCATTAACACTTTGGCGCTCCTCATTGGACTGGCCATGGTTACAGAGACCCATTGGCACACCCCGAGCTCATGCTACATTTATATTACAATGCTGCTGCTGATGCCAGCACTGACAATACAGTTGGAACAATGTGAAAACCAACAGCTGCTACTGTTTGGCCACTGCCTGCCACTTCCATTTTTTTTTTTACAACTGTCAAACAGGACAAGGGGAATCCTTTCTTAAATGCCAAATACACTTTTGCAACCCATCCCTGGGCGACCTGCATTCACAAACAAAAGTCACAATTCATGACCTTCAAACAACTGCGGGTTCAATTTAAACTAATTCAGAACACGCCAGTCAGATGAGTTACACAATGTGTGCATTCCAAACTTCGAAGCAGAAACTTTTTGCACATTAATGAGCACCCCAAGGGCCTTGAGTTCGGTCACCCCCAAAACAGCCACAGCAGTTCAATTTGGATTTTCCTATCCCTTTAAACAAAATGGATGGAACATAGAGGCAACACGGTCTCCAATGCTGAAAGAGTGGTGGGCATCGAACAAGAGAATGCAACATCATCGGTCTCCTATTTTAAAACTGTGCCTTTTAATAACCCAGCACTGCTCACAAAGACCCCACAGTAAAGTAAGACAGTGTAGGGCCAGCTTAGACAAACGGTAGGACTGAATGTCACTGCATAAACCCCTGAAAACCCTGTTTTAGTGGTTAGTTTAAATCTCTCTACGACAGATGGTTACGGTAAAGATGATGCCAGAATATTTTAAGAAATGATCAGGATTTTAGAACCCACTATTCTGCCTTCATTCTTTCAGCTGGTGGCTACAGGTCTGCCACTGAGTTGGAAATAATCTAAGGGAATGAATTAAGCACATCATACAACCATATGAATTAGGAGCAGAAGTAGGCCATTCAGCCCGTCGAGCCTGCTCTGACATTTCATAAGATCATGCTGATCTGTTTGTCTCCAATTCCACATTCCCATCTACCCCCGATAACCTTTGATTCCCTTGCCTAACGAGAATCTACCTTCCTCCGCCATAAAAATATTCAACGACCCCGCCTTCACCACCTTCTGAAGCAGAGAACCAAAGTCACACAACCCTCAGAAAAAAATTTCTCCTAGTCTCTGTCCTAAAAGGGCGACCCCCAATTTTCAAATAGTTCCCCCCAGTTATGGACTCCCCACAAGAGGAAACATCCCCTTCACCTTGTCAAGACCGTTCAGGATCTTATATAGTTCAATAAAAGTCCCCTCTCATTCTTCTAAACTCCAGTGAAAACAAGCCCAGTCTGTCCAACCTTTCCTCACAAGACAACCTGCTCATTCCAGGTATCAATCGAGTAAACCTCCTCTGAACCGCCTCCAACGCATTCACATCCCTCCTTAAATAAAGAGACGAAAACTGCACACAGTATTCGAGAATAAAAGCAAAATACTGCAGATGTTGGAAATATGAAATAAAAACAAGGAATGCTGGAAATACTCAGCAGGTCTGGCAGCATCTGTGGACAGAGAAGCAGAGTTAGCATTCCAGATCAGTGATCCGTCATCAGAACTGGCAGATATTATAAACATAAAAGGTTTTAAGCAAGTAAGGTGGGGGTGGGGCAAGAGATAACAAAAGAGGTATTGATGGGACAAGGTCACAGAATAACTGACCAGAAGATCATGGAGCAAAGGCAAACGGTATGTTAATGGTGTGCTGAAAGACAAAGCATTAGTACAGAGAGGGTATTAATGGACAGAAAACTGAGCAGCCTGGCCCCCAAGCACAAACATGAAAAAAAAGTGGGTAAGCACAGTAGAAACAAACTAAACAAACTAAAATAAAATAAACACAAAAATAAAAAAGGAAAAAGGAAAATAACTAAAGATAAAAATAAAAAGGGGGACTCGTCATGCTCTGAAATTGTTGAACTCAATGTTCAGTCCGGCAGGCTATAATGTGCCTAATCGGTAAATCAGATGCTGTTCCTCAAGCTTGTGTTGATGTTCACTGGAACACTGCAGCAATCCGAGGACAGAGATGTGAGCATGAGAGCAGGGGGAAGTGTTGAAATGGCCAGCAACCGGAAGCTCGGGGTCATGCTTTCGGACTAAGCGGAGTTGTTCCGCAAAACAGTTGCCCTGTCTGCGTTTGGTCGCCCCAGTGTAGAGGAGACCACACTGTGAGCAGCGAATACAGTATACTAAATTGAAAGAAGTACAAGTAAATCGCTGCTTCACCTGAAAGGAGTGTTTGGAGTCTTGGATAGTGAGGAGATAAATGGGCAGGTATTACAGCTCCTGCGACTGCAGGGGAAGGTGCCGTGGGAAGGAGACAAGGTGGTGGGGGTATTGGAGGAATGGACCAGGGTGCCGTGGAGGGAACGATCCCTTCGGAATGCTGACAGGGGAAGGGAGGGGAAGATGCGTTTAGTAGTGGCATCACGCTGGAGGTGGCGGAAATGGCAGAAGATGATCCTTTCGATGTGGAGGCTGGTGGGGTGGAAAGTGAGGACAAGGGGAACCCTGTCGCAGTTCTGGGAAGGATGGGAAGGGGTGAGGGTAGAGATGCGGGAAATGGGCCAGACATGGTTGAGGGCCCTGTCAACCACAGTGGGGTGAATCCTCGGTTGAGGAAAAAGGAAAACATATCAGAAGCGCTGTCATGGAAGGTAGCACCATCAGAGCAGATGCGTCAAAGACGGAGAAACTGGGAGAATGGAATGGAGTCCTTATAGGAGGCAGGGTGTGAGGAACTGTAGTCGAGGTAGCTGTGGGGGTCAGTGGGCTTATAATGAACATTAGTAGACAGCCTATCCCCAGAAATGGACACAGAGACATCGAGGAAGGGAAAGGAAGTGTCGGAGATGGACCATGTAAATGTGAGAGAAGGGTGGAAATTACAAGCAAAGTTGATAAAGTTTTTTAGTTCCGGGCGGGAGCAGGAAACGGCACCTATACAGTCATCAATGTACTGGAAAAAGAGTTGGGGGAGGGGGGGGGGGGGGCGCCTGAGTAGAACTGGAACAAGGAATGTTCAACATATCCCACAAAAAGACAGGCATGACCAGAATCCATGCGGGTACCCATAGCAACACCTTTTATTTGAAGGAAGTGAGGGGAGTTAAAGGAGAAGTTCAATGTGAGAACAAGTTCAGCCAGGCGGAGGAGGGTGGTGGTGGATGGGGACTGGTTGGGCTTCTGTTTAAGGAAGAAGTGGAGAGCCCTAAAACCATCTTGGTGGGGGATGGAGGTGTAGAGAGATTGGACGCCCTTAGTGAAGAGGCAGTGGTTGGGACCAGGAAACTGGAAATTGTCAAAATGACATAGGATGTCAGAAGAGTCAAGGATGTAGGTGGGAAGAGACTGGACCAGGGGAGAAAAGATCGAGTCAAGATAGGAAAAAATAAGTTTAGTGGAGCAGGAACAGGCTGAAACAATGGGTCTGCCGGGACAGTCCCGTTTGTGGATTTTGGGAAGGAGGTAGAAGCGGGCTGTCCAGGGTTGTGGGACTAAGAGGTTGGATGCTGTAGAGGGAAGATCTCCAGAGGAGATGAGGTCAGTGACAATTCTGTGGACAGTAGCTTGATGTTCGGTGGTGGGGTCATGGTCCAGGGGAAGTAGGAAGAAGTGTCTGAGATTGGCGCTGAGCCTCTGCAAGGTAGAGGTCAGTACGCCGGACAACAACAGCACCACCCTTGTCTGCAGGTTTGATGACAATGTCAGGGTTCGACCTGAGAGAACAGAGTGCGGCGAATTCAGAGGGGGACAGGTTAGAGTGAGTGAGCGGGGCAGAGAAATTGAGATGGCTGATGTCTCGCCGACAATTTTCAATGAAAAGATCAAGAGCGGGTAAGAGGCTAGAGTGAGGGGTACAGGTAGAGGGGAGAATGCTGGAGGCGGGCGAATGGGTCCGCTGGTCAGGGGGAGGACTCCTGGTCAAAGAAGTGAGCCCGGAGGCGACGGAAGAAGAGCTCAACAGCTTTTTTTATTTTTCCTGCCAAAGTGAAGAACTTCACATTTTCCCACATTATACTCCATCTGCCAGATTTTTGCCCACTCACTCAACCTATCTATATTGGTCTGCAAGCTCCTTATGTCTACTTTCCTACCTATCTTTGTGTCATCTGCAAATTTATCTACCTTGCCAGCGCTCCCCTCATCGAAGTCATTGTTATAAATTGTAAAAAGTTGAGGCACAAGCACAGACCCCTGTAGGACGCCACTCGTCACATCCTGCCAATCAGAAAAGGACCCGTTTATGCATACTCTGTTTTCTGCCAGCCAGCCAATCTTCTATCCATACACCATGAGCTCCTACTTTGTGCCTTTTATGTGGCACCTTGTCAAATGCCTTCTGGAAATCCAAGTAATGGGCTCCCCTTTTTCCACAGTGCATGTTATTCCTTCAAAGAACTCCAGTAAATTGGTTAAATATGATTTCCCTTTCACAAAACCATGCTGACTATTCCCGATTACCTTGAGTTTTTCTAAGTGTCCAGCTATAGCCACCTTAATGATTGATTCGAACACCTTCCCCACGACAGACGTCAAGCTAAGTGGCCTATAGTTAACCTGTTTTCTGCCTCTGCCCACTTCTTGTATAATTGGTTATATTTGCTACTTTTCAGTCTGATGGAAAATTCCAGAATCTCATGAATTTTTAAAAATTAACACCAACGCATCTACTGCCTCATTAGCCACCTCTTTTAAAACCCTAGAATGTAGCCCATCAGGACCTGGGGACTTGTCAACATGCAGCTCCATTAGTTTGGTCAGTACCGCTTCCCTAGTGTCTGTAATTTCACTAAGTTCCTCTCTTCCTTCCACCTCCTGATTTACAGCTATTACTCGAATGTTTTTTGTATCCTCTATTAAAGGCCTGCTACTCGACCCAACTCCGATGACATGTGCCGTCAGTATTACCTTTTGCTCTGCAGTAATACCTTTTGTATCACCTTTTGCTCTGCTGGGAAGTTGAGTTTAGTAAGTGTCAAAAGTTGAAAAGCCTGCCTGAGCTGGGAGTCTGGGACGTCAAGGAGGGAGACTCTTGAGTCTGTGCAGTGAGCTTCTCTTTTGTTGCTTATCTGCACAAACTGAAAGAGTGAAAAACGGATTCGGAATCAGAAGGTAGGTAAAGTGAACATTCCAGTGGTCGGGTCAGGCGCAGGAAAAAATGGAAGGACACAGGCTAGGTCGGGCTCGGGTTCGATGTGGTTCTGTTGGGTTCGGGTTGTTTTTTTTCCTGACCTGAGCGGGCCTTTATCCTCTATAGCGAGGACAGAAGCAAATATTTGTTAATTTCATCCGCCATGTCCTTATTATCTATTAACTCCCCATTCTCACTCTCCAGAGGACCAACACTCACTTTACTTACTTTTTTCTTTTTAAGTACCTGTAGAAACTCTTGCTATTCGTTTTTACATTTCTAGCTAGCTTCCTCTCTCATACTCCAATTTCTTTCTCCTGATTAACCTTTTAGTTATTCTCTGCCGTTCTTAATATTCTGACCAATCCTCTGACCTGCCACTCATCTTTGCATAAATATGTGCTTTTGCCTTAAGTTGGATGCTTTTCTGAACTTCTTCAGCTAACCACGGATGGTGGGTCCTCCCCTTCAAATTTTTCTTTATATTCTGAAATATCCCCTTCAATGTCTGCCTCTGCTGCTCTATTGATCAATCTCCTAGCCTAGTAACCCAGTTCACTTCAGCTAGCTCAGCTTTCATGCTCACATAGTTGCCTTTATTTAAGTTTAAAATACTAGTCTTAGATCCACTCCTCTCTCTTTCAAACTGGATGTAAAATTCAATTATATTGTGGTCGCTGCTACCTAGAGGTGCCTTTACTCTGAGGTCATTAATTAATCCGGTCACATTACACAATACCAAGTCCAATATAACCTGCTCTCTGGTTGGTTCCAGAATGAGCTGCTCCAAGAAACTATCGCGAAAGCATTCTATGAACTCCTCATCCAGGCTACTATAGCCAACCTGATTTATCCAGTTTATATGTTGATTAAAATCACCCATGATTATTGACGTCCCTTTATCACAAGCACCCAATATTTTTCTTGGATACTTTGTCTTAGATGTGGTTACTGTTAAGCGGCCTGTAGACCAGTCCCACTAGTGACTTCTTCCCCCTACTATTCCTCACCTCCACCCAAATCGATTCTACATCCTGACCTCCTGAACCAAGTTCATCTCTAACTATTGCACCAAAGCCAGCTTTGATTAACAGTGCTACCCTTCCACGTTTACCTAGCTTCCTATTCTTGAATGTGAAATACCCTTCAATATTGAGGACCCAATCGTTGTAATCATGCAGCCAAGTCTCCTTAATGGCTATCAGATTGTACTTATTTACTTCAATGTGTGCTATCAGTTCGTCTTTGTTATGAATGCTACATGCATTGAGAAACAGAGCCCTTAGTTTTGTCTTTTTGTTATCTTTGTAACATCTAGTCTTGACTTTTCGTGTGTTCTTAGCTTTTTTTCCCTCCTGCAATTCTCTGACCTTCATTTCCCATATTACTATTCTGCTCTCCTGCCTTGACTCTACCCCTTGATTTGCTACATCTACCCAAGCTTGATTCCTCACCCCACCCCCCACCGTTCAGTTCAAAGCCCTCTCTACTTCCCTAGTCATACGGTTTTCTAGAAGACGGGACCCAGCACGGTTCAGGTGCAGACCGCCCCAACGGTACAGCCCCCACTTTTCCTAGTACTGCTGCCAGTGCCCCACAAACCGAAACACACTTCTCCAACATCAATCTTTGAGCCACATATTCATTTCACTAATCTTATGTGCCCTCTGCCAACTGGCACATGGGTCAGGTAATAATCCAAAGATCATTACCCTTGAGGTTCTGCTCTTCAATTTGTTGCCCAACTCCGCATACAGTCCAAGCAGAACCTCTTTCCTAGTCCTACCTATGTCGTTGGTACTACATGGACCACATCAATTGGATCCTCCCCCTCCCACTCCAAGTTCCTGTCCAGCCCTGAGCAGATGGCTTGAACCCTGGCACCAGGCAGGCAACACAGCCATCCGGACTCTCGCTCTTGATTGCACAGAGCAGTGTCAATCCCCTTCACTATACTATCCCCTACTACCACTACCTTCCTTTTTGCTCCCCCCCACTTGAATGGCTTCCTGTACCACAGTGCCATGGCCACTCTGCTCATCCACCTTGCAGACCTCGCTTTTGTCCACACAGGTTGAGAGCACCTCAAACCTGTTTGACAATTGCAAAGTTTGAGGCTCTTCCACTACTCGGTCCCTTTACCTGCCTCACTCACGGTCACATCCTCCTGTCCCTCATTGCAGACCAAAACAGATGACCTTGTTCTAAGATGTGTGACTTTTATCTGGAACAAAGTGTCCAGGTATATCTCTCCCTCCCTTATGTTGCGCAGTGTTTGCAGTTCGGCTTACAAGGAGCATATCCCAATTACTGAAGTGCATTAGCTTCACTGAGACTTTTCCTGGTGTACTGACACTAATTTTAAATTAGCAAACCCTGGAGAAAGGCCAAGGGTAACAGTGCATGAGTTGAGAAGAAACAAAAGGGAACCTCGGTATTCAAGAGGCGACACCAAGCTTGGGTTTGAAAAGCCTGCGGATGTTTGCAGGGAGGCTCAGGGAAGTGAAGAGCTCCATCATTTCAAGGGCCAGGGATAGAAAGAGTTAAACATTACAAAGTGCCTTCATTTCAACACAGTAAGGATACAATCTGCCAAGTGACAATAGCCAGCCAAAGCCATGCAGCTTAACTGCTGGTAAGCTTTGTACTGCTTGACTAATTTGGAGCATCCTACAGGTTCAGAGTGTTGGCTTGCAATGGGAAGTATCCTCCCAGCTCTCAGACAGGTGAATACCCCTCCAGGTTCCAGCAATGAACCAGGCTGGCTGCTCAAGCACTCTGGCATACTGTGAACCCACCTAGTTTGGCTATCATCCAGTGTGTAACTGACAATCGACTTGGATCAAGGCTCCCATCACCTGGCGCATCCCATAAAGCCAGCTCAACCTCAAAGAGCTACCCTTCCCACTAACTTCAAGAGGGGATTGTTCGCTATTAAATAATACAGCAACTGATGCGCCAGCGATAACAACGTGTTGATCACCTACACAAACAGGTACACTAACCTTGCCCTTGGAAGTGCTGCATTCAGCTAGAAGTGTCCTGCAATTCTTGTGTACATTCACTGCACAATCTGCAAAGAAACACACGACTGTCAACAGAATTGATCCCACCTAATCAGCTAGCACACTAATAAATGTCTGAAACAACCACCTCAAATGGCCCTGAGAGACAAATTTACCTTAAGGGTAAAACAGTTATCATCGAATGCAGACCACAAACGATCACGAAACAGCTCAACTGCAAAGTTCACTCTTCATCAGCTGCCCCATCCCCCACCTCTCCTGGTGTTACTTTAAGGGGAGGGGTACAACTCCAGGAAGTCAGTAACCTCACATGGCCATTCTTCACAAGTGAAGTCTAGCCAGTGAGTATCAACAGGCTATTGGAAAGTGGGATTTGGTCCCACACGGCATCATCCATCAGGAGTGAGGGATAGTAACCAGCAGCAGGAACCCTTGTTGAGCTTTCAACTCCCCACTACCAGGGTTAGAGACAGCAAGTATGGTTGGTGCCTGTCCTGCCAGCCTGGCTGAGATTCAGATAAAACTTGGCACCTTCCTGACCTGTATGGGTGGTATCCATGCCACCTCTCTGCCACCTCCCATATGACACATTTAACCACAAAGCCTGTAGATGAATTTTAAAAGACAAAAATTCAAAACTTCATATAAGCAATAAAATGATAATGCTCCATGAACATACATCTGCACAAAGCTGGATTCTCCAAGCAAATGGCCGCATGCAGAAACAGGCACGAGTCTTGTTTATGCATGAAATTCCATCGTTGGTTGGTCCACATACCACAGTGTTACGAGCAGAGAAGAGATGGGAGGGAACATCCTCATAGAAGTTAAATGTGCAGCTGGTGTTTGATTCATCTACAAAACTCGATAATAAGCTCCCAACAGATTCCAATTAATCACCAAAGACACCCAACATTAAAGCACTGATGGTGCATTGTTAGAGTGAACACAGCACCACATGATTGCTGAAGGTGTGGAAACATCTCTCTGGCTGGTGTTGATATTATTTATGTGAAGAAATCTCATTTGTCTGACCACTTTGTCCTGCCCAGCTCGCCCGTCTCTGTGCTGCCAAGGGCATTCATTCAGTTTGGCCCAGCTAATTGGTTTCTAACCCTGGAATTCATCACTAATTCTTGGCCCAGAATATGCCACTACCTTTCAGTCAGGAGAAACCAAGAAAAATGCCTGGGTCTGAAAGCTGTGGTCAGAGTGGAGCTTTGCCTCCACGATGAGACATGTAGTGAAGCCCCAATGGTGTTATCAAAGAACCAAACCTGCTTTATAAATCAGTCGACAATATCAAAGACAAAATTACCGCTGTAATTTTTGCAACAGGTTAGCTTAGACA